>NW_027650152.1:0-153000 GCF_965287045.1 Carcharhinus amblyrhynchos
CAGAAACAGGAGTCTGGAAACAGTGGGGCAGAAACAGGAGTCTGGAAACAGAGGGGCAGAAACAGGAGTCTGGAAAAAGAGTGCGAGAAACAGGAGGCTGGAAACAGAGGGGCAGAATCAGGAGACTGGAAACAGAGGGGCAGAAACAGCAGACTGGAAACAGAGCGGGGGAAACAGGAGTCTGGAAACAGAGGGGGATAAACAGGAGTCTGGAAACAGAGGGGGAGAAACAGGAGTCTGGAAACAGAAGGGGAGAAACAGGAGTCTGGAAACAGATGCGGAGAAACAGGAGTCTGGAAGCAGAGGGTGAGAAACAGGAGACTGGAAACAGAGGGTGAGAAAGAGGAGGCTGGAAACAGAGGGGCAGATTCAGGAGACTGGAAACAGAGGGGAAGAAGCAGGAGTCTGGAAACAGAGGGTGTGAAACAGATGTCTGGAAACAGAGGGGGAGAAACAGGAGTCTGGATACAGAGGGAGAGAAACAGGAGTCTGGAAACAGATGGGGAGAAACAGGAGTCCGGAAACAGAGGTGGGGAAACAGGAGTCTGGAATCAGAGGGGCAGAAACAGTAGAGTGGAAACAGAGGGGCAGAAACAGCAGTCTGGAAACAGAGGGTGAGAAACAGGAGTCTGGAAACAGAGGGGCAGAAACAGCAGTCTGGAAACAGAGGGGCAGAAACAGGAGTCTAGAAACAGAGGGTGAGAAACAGGAGTCTAGAAACAGAGCGGCAGAAACAGGAGCCTGGAAACAAAGGGGCAGAAACCGGAGTATGGAAACAGAGGCGAAGAAACCGGAGTTTGGAAACAGAGGGGCAGAATCAGGAGGCTGGAAACAGTGGGTGAGAAACAGGAGTCTGGAAACAGAGCGGCAGAAACAGGAGCCTGGAAACAAAGGGGGAGAATCCGGAGTATGGAAACAGAGGCGAAGAAACCAGAGTTTGGAAACAGAGGGGCAGAATCAGGAGGCTGGAAACAGTGGGTGAGAAACAGGAGTCTGGAAACAGAGAGGCAGAAACAGGAGTCTCGAAACAGAGGGGGAGAAACAGGAGTCTGGAAACAGAGAGGCAGAAACAGGAGGCTGGAAACAGAGGGGGAGAAACAGGAGTCTGGAATCAGAGAGGCAGAAACAGGAGTCTGGAAACAGAGGGGGAGAAACAGGAGGCTGGAAACAGAGGGGGAGAAACAGGAGGCTGGAAACAGAGGGGCAGAAACAGGAGTCTGTAAACAGAGGGGGAGAAACAGGAGTCTGGAAACAGAGGGTGAGAAACAGGCGTCTGGAAACAGAGGGGCAGAAACAGGAGTCTGGAAACAGAGGGGCAGAAACAGGAGTCTGGAAACAGAGGGGGAGAAACAGGAGTCTGGAAACAGAGGGAGAGAAACAGGAGTCTGGAAACAGATGGGGAGAAACAGGAGTCCGGAAACAGACGTGGGGAAACAGGAGTCTGGAAACAGAGGGGCAGAAACAGCAGTCTGAAAACAGAGGAGGAGAAACAGGAGTCTGGAACCTGAGGGGGAGAAACAGGAGGCTGGAAACAGAGGAGGAGAAACAGGAGTCTGGAAACAGAGGGGCTGAAACAGGAGTCTGAAAACAGAGGAGGAGAAACAGGAGGCTGGAAACAGAGGGGCAGAAACAGGAGGCTGGAAACAGAGGGGGAGAAACAGGAGTCTGGAAACAGAGGGGGAGAAACAGGAGTCTGGAAACAGAGAGGCAGAAACAGGAGTCTCGAAACAGAGGGGCAGAAACAGGAGGCTGGAAACAGAGAGGCAGAAAGAGGAGGCTGGAAACAGAGGGGCAGAAACAGGAGTCTGGAAACAGAGGGGCAGAAACATGAGTCTGGAAACAGAGGGGGAGAAACAGGAGTCGGGAAACAGAGGGAGAGAAACAGGAGGCTGGAAACAGTGCGGCAGAAACAGGAGGCTGGAAACAGAGGGGCAGAAGCAGGAGACTGGAAACAGAGGGTGAGAAACAGGATTCTGGAAACAGACGGGCAGAAACAGGAGTCTGGAAACAGAGCGGGGGAAACAGGAGTCTGGAAACAGAGGGGGAGAAACAGGAGTCTGGAAACAGAGGGGGAGAAACAGGAGTCTGGAAACAGAAGGGGAGAAACAGGAGTCTGGAAACAGATGCGGAGAAACAGGAGTCTGGAAACAGAGGTTGAGAAACAGGAGACTGGAAACAGAGTGTGAGAAAGAGGAGGCTGGAAACAGAGGGGCAGATTCAGGAGTCTGGAAACAGAGGGGCAGAAACAGGAGACTGGAAACAGAGGGGCAGAAACAGGAGTCTGGAAACAGAGGGGCAGAAACAGCAGTCTGGAAACAGAGGGGCAGAAACAGGAGTCTAGAAACAGAGGAGGAGAAACAGGAGTCTTAAAACAGAGGAGGAGAAACAGGAGTCTGGAAACTGAGGGGGAGAAACAGGAGGCTGGAAACAGAGGAGGAGAAACAGGGGGCTGGAAACAGAGGGGCAGAAACAGGAGTCTGAAAACAGAGGAGGAGAAACAGGAGGCTGGAAACAGAGGGGCAGAAACAGGAGGCTGGAAACAGAGGGGGAGAAACAGGAGTCTGGAAACAGAGGGGCAGAAACAGGAGGCTGGAAACAGAGAGGCAGAAAGAGGAGGCTGGAAACAGAGGGGCAGAAACAGGAGTCTGGAAACAGAGGGGGCGAAACAAGAGTCTGGTAACAGAGGGAGAGAAACAGGAGGCTGGAAACAGAGGGGCAGAAACAGGAGGCTGGAAACAGAGGGGCAGAAACAGGAGACTGGAAACAGAGGGTGAGAAACAGGAGTCTGGAAACAGAGGGGGAGAAATAGGAGTCTGGAAACAGAGGGGGAGAAACAGGAGTCTGGAAACAGTGGGGCAGAAGCAGGAGTCTGGAAACAGAGGGGGAGAAACAGGAGTCTGGAAACAGAGGGGGAGAAACAGGCGGCTGGAAAGAGGGGGCAGAAACAGGAGGCTGGAAACAGAGGGGCAGAAACAGGAGTCTGGAAACAGTGGGGCAGAAACAGGAGTCTGGAAACAGAGGGGCAGAAACAGGAGTCTGGAAAAAGAGTGCGAGAAACAGGAGGCTGGAAACAGAGGGGCAGAATCAGGAGACTGGAAACAGAGGGGCAGAAACAGCAGACTGGAAACAGAGCGGGGGAAACAGGAGTCTGGAAACAGAGGGGGATAAACAGGAGTCTGGAAACAGAGGGGGAGAAACAGGAGTCTGGAAACAGAAGGGGAGAAACAGGAGTCTGGAAACAGATGCGGAGAAACAGGAGTCTGGAAGCAGAGGGTGAGAAACAGGAGACTGGAAACAGAGGGTGAGAAAGAGGAGGCTGGAAACAGAGGGGCAGATTCAGGAGACTGGAAACAGAGGGGCAGAAACAGGAGTCTGGATACAGAGGGAGAGAAACAGGAGTCTGGAAACAGATGGGGAGAAACAGGAGTCCGGAAACAGAGGTGGGGAAACAGGAGTCTGGAAACAGAGGGGCAGAAACAGGAGTCTGATAACAGAGGAGGAAAAACTGGAGTCTGGAAACAGAGGGGCAGAAACAGGAGTCTGAAAACAGAGGAGGAGAAACAGGAGGCTGGAAACAGAGGGGCAGAAACAGGAGGCTGGAAACAGAGGGGGAGAAACAGGAGGCTGGAAACAGAGAGGCAGAAAGAGGAGGCTGGAAACAGAGGGTCAGAAACAGGAGTCTGGAAACAGAGGGGCAGAAACAGGAGTCTGGAAACAGAGGGGGAGAAACAGGAGTCTGGAAACAGAGGGAGAGAAACAGGAGGCTGGAAAGAGAGCGGCAGAAACAGTAGGCTGGAAACAGAGGGGCAGAAGCAGGAGACTGGAAACAGAGGGTGGGAAACAGGAGTCTGGAAACAGACGGGCAGAAACAGGAGTCTGGAAACAGAGGGGGGGAAACAGGAGTCTGGAAACGGAGGAGGAGAAACAGGAGTCTGGAAACAGAGGGGGAGAAACAGGAGTCTGGAAACAGATGGGGAGAAACAGGAGTCTGGAAACAGATGCGGAGAAACAGGAGTCTGGAAACAGAGGGTGAGAAACAGGAGACTGGAAACAGAGGGTGAGAAACAGGCATCTGGAAACAGAGGGGCAGAAACAGCAGTCTGGTAACAGAGGGGCAGAAACAGGAGTCTAGAAACAGAGGGAGAGAAACAGGAGGCTGGAAACAGAGGAGGAGAAACAGGAGTCTGGAAACAGAGGGGCAGAAACAGGAGTCTGAAAACAGAGGAGGAGAAACAGGAGGCTGGAAACAGAGGGGCAGAAACAGGAGGCTGGAAACAGAGGGGGGAAACAGGAGACTGGAAACAGAGGGGCAGAAACAGGAGGCTGGAAACAGAGAGGCAGAAAGAGGAGGCTGGAAACAGAGGGGCAGAAACAGGAGTCTGGAAACAGAGGGGCAGAAACAGGAGTCTGGAAACAGAGGGGGAGAAACAGGAGTCTGGAAACAGAGGGAGAGAAAATTGAGGCTGGAAACAGTGCGGCAGAAACAGGAGGTTGGAAACAGAGGGGCAGAAGCAGGAGGCTGGAAACAGAGGGTGAGAAACAGGAGTCTGGAAACAGAGTGGGGGAAACAGGAGTCTGGAAACAGAGGGGGAGAAACAGGAGTCTGGAAACAGAGGGGGAGAAACAGGAGTCTGGAAACAGAAGGGGAGAAACAGGAGTCTGGAAACAGATGCGGAGAAGCAGGAGTCTGGAAACAGAGGGTGAGAAACAGGAGACTGGAAACAGAGGGTGAGAAAGAGGAGGCTGGAAACAGAGGGGCAGATTCAGGAGTCTGGAAACAGAGGGTGAGAAACAGGAGTCTGGAAACAGAGGGGCAGAAACAGGAGTCTGGAAAAAGAGGCTGAGAAACAGGAGTCTGGAAACAGAGAGGCAGAAACAGGAGTCTGGAAACAGTGGGGCAGAAATAGTAGTGTGGAAACAGGGGGGCAGAAACAGCAGTCTGGAAACAGAGGGTGAGAAACAGGAGTCTGGAAACAGAGGGGCAGAAACAGCAGTCTGGAAACAGAGGGGCAGAAACAGGAGTCTAGAAACAGAGGGTGAGAAACAGGAGTCTGGAAACAGAGTGGCAGAAACAGGAGCCTGGAAACAAAGGGGCAGAGACCGGAGTATGGAAACAGAGGCGAAGAAACAGGATTTGGGAAACAGAGGGGCAGAATCAGGAGGCTGGAAACAGTGGGTGAGAAACAGGAGTCTGGAAACAGCGAGGCAGAAACAGGAGTCTCGAAACAGAGGGGGAGAAACAGGAGGCTGGAAACAGAGGAGGAGAAACAGGAGTCTGGAAACAGAGGGGGAGAAACAGGAGTCTGGAAACAGATGGGGAGAAACAGGAGTCCGGAAACAGAGGTGGGGAAACAGGAGTCTGGAAACAGAGGGGCAGAAACAGGAGTCTGAAAACAGAGGAGGAGAAACAGGAGTCTGGAAACTGAGGGGGAGAAACAGGAGGCTGGAAACAGAGGAGGAGAAACAGGAGGCTGGAAACAGAGGGGCAGAAACAGGAGTCTGAAAACAGAGGAGGAGAAACAGGAGGCTGGAAAGAGAGGGGCAGAAACAGGAGGCTGGAAACAGAGGGGGAGAAACAGGAGTCTGGAAACAGAGGGGTAGAAACAGGAGGCTGGAAACAGAGAGGCAGAAAGAGGAGGCTGGAAACAGAGGGGCAGAAACTGGAGTCTGGAAACAGAGGGGCAGAAACAGGAGTCTGGAAACAGAGGGGGAGAAACAGGAGTCTGGAAACAGAGGGTGAGAATCAGGAGGCTGGAAACAGAGGGGCAGAAACAGGAGGCTGGAAACAGAGGGGCAGAAACAGGAGAATGGAAACAGAGGGTGAGAAACAGGAGTCTGGAAACAGAGGGGCAGAAACAGGAGTCTGGAAACAGAGGGGCAGAAACAGGAGTCTGGAAACAGAGGGGGAGAAACAGGAGTCTGGAAACAGAGGGAGAGAAACAGGAGGCTGGAAACAGAGGGGCAGAAACAGGAGGCTGGAAACAGAGGGGCAGAAACAGGAGACTGGAAACAGAGGGTGAGAAACAGGAGTCTGGAAACAGAGGGGGAGAAATAGGAGTATGGAAACAGAGGGGGAGAATCAGGAGTCTGGAAACAGAGGGGCAGATGCAGGAGTCTGGAAACAGAGCGGGAGAAACAGGAGTCTGGAAACAGAGGGGGAGAAACAGGAGGCTGGAAAGAGGGGGCAGAAACAGGAGCCTGGAAACTGAGGGGCAGAAACAGGAGTCTGGAAACAGTGGGGCAGAAACAGGAGTCTGGAAACAGAGGGGCAGAAACAGGAGTCTGGAAAAAGAGTGTGAGAAACAGGAGGCTGGAAACAGAGGGGCAGAATCAGGAGACTGGAAACAGAGGGGCAGAATCAGGAGTCTGGAAACAGAGGGTGAGAAACAGGTGTCTGGAAACAGAGAGGCAGAAACAGGAGTCTGGAAACAGAGGGGCAGAAACAGCAGACTGGAAACAGAGTGGGGGAAACTGGAGTCTGGAAACAAAGGGGGAGAAACAGGAGTCTGGAAGCAGAGGGGGAGAATCAGGAGTCTGGAAACAGAAGGGGAGAAACAGGAGTCTGGAAACAGATGGGGAGAAACAGGAGTCTGGAAACAGAGGGTGAGAAACAGGAGACTGGAAACAGAGGGTGAGAAAGAGGAGGCTGGAAACAGAGGGGCAGATTCAGGAGACTGGAAACAGAGGGGCAGAAACAGGAGTCTGGAAACAGAGGGTGAGAAACAGGTGTCTGGAAACAGAGAGGCAGAAACAAGAGTCTGGAAACAGAGGGGCAGAAACAGTAGAGTGGAAACAGAGGGGCAGAAACAGCAGTCTGGAAACAGAGGGTGAGAAACAGGAGTCTGGAAACAGAGGGGCAGAAACAGCAGTCTGGAAACAGAGGGGCAGAAACAGGAGTCTAGAAACAGAGGGTGAGAAACAGGAGTCTGGAAACAGAGCGGCAGAAACAGGAGCCTGGAAACAAAGGGGCAGAAACCGGAGTATGGAAACAGAGGCGAAGAAACAGGAGTTTGGAAACAGAGGGGCAGAATCAGGAGGCTGGAAACAGTGGGTGAGAAACAGGAGTCTGGAAACAGAGAGGCAGAAACAGGAGTCTCGAAACAGAGGGGGAGAAACAGGAGTCTGGAAACAGAGAGGCAGAAACAGGAGTCTCGAAACAGAGGGGGAGAAACAGGAGTCTGGAAACAGAGAGGCAGAAACAGGAGTCTGGAAACAGAGGGGGAGAAACAGGAGGCTGGAAACAGAGGGGGAGAAACAGGAGGCTGGAAACAGAGGGGCAGAAACAGCAGTCTGGAAACAGAGGGGGAGAAACAGGAGTCTGGAAACAGAGGGTGAGAAACAGGCGTCTGGAAGCAGAGGGGCAGAAACAGGAGTCTGGAAACAGAGGGGCAGAAACAGGAGTCTGGAAACCGAGGGGGAGAAACAGGAGTCTGGAAACAGAGGGAGAGAAACAGGAGGCTGGAAACAGAGGGGGAGAAACAGGAGTCTGGAAACAGTGGGGGAGAAACAGGAGTCTGGAAACAGATGGGGAGAAACAGGAGCCCGGAAACAGAGGTGGGGAAACAGGAGTCTGGAAACAGAGGGGCAGAAACAGGAGTCTGAAAACAGAGGAGGAGAAACAGGAGTCTGGAAACTGAGGGGGAGAAACAGGAGGCTGGAAACAGAGGAGGAGAAACAGGAGTCTGGAAACAGAGGGGCAGAAACAGGAGTCTGAAAACAGAGGAGGAGAAACAGGAGGCTGGAAACAGAGGGGCAGAAACAGGAGGCTGGAAACAGAGGAGGAGAAACAGGAGTCTGGAAACAGAGGGGCAGAAACAGGAGGCTGGAAACAGAGAGGCAGAAAGAGGAGGCTGGAAACAGAGGGGCAGAAACAGGAGTCTGGAAACAGAGGGGCAGAAACAGGAGTCTGGAAACAGAGGGGGAGAAACAGGAGTCTGGAAACAGAGGGAGAGAAACAGGAGGCTGGAATCAGAGGGGCAGAAACAGGAGGCTGGAAACAGAGGGGCAGAAACAGGAGACTGGAAACAGAGGGTGAGAAACAGGACTCTGGAAACAGAGGGGGTGAAATAGGAGTCTGGAAAGAGAGGGGGAGAAACAGGAGTCTGGAAACAGAGGGGCAGATGCAGGAGTCTGGAAACAGAGGGGGAGAAACAGGAGTCTGGAAACAGAGGGGCAGAAACAGGAGTCTGGAAACTGAGGGGGAGAAACAGGAGTCTGGAAACAGAGGGGCAGAAACAGGAGTCTGGAAACAGCGGGGGAGAAACAGGAGTCTGGAAACAGAGGGAGAGAAACAGGAGGCTGGAAACAGAGGGGCAGAAACAGGAGGCTGGAAACAGAGGGGCAGAAACAGGAGGCTGGAAACAGAGGGTGAGAAACAGGAGTCTGGAAACAGAGGGGGAGAAATAGGAGTCTGGAAACAGAGGGGGAGAAACAGGAGTCTGGAAACAGAGGGGCAGAAACAGGAGTCTGGAAAAAGAGTGCGAGAAACAGGAGGCTGGAAACAGAGGGGCAGAATCAGGAGACTGGAAACAGAGGGGCAGAAACAGCAGACTGGAAACAGAGGGGGGGAAACAGGAGTCTGGAAACAGACGGGGAGAAACAGGAGTCTGGAAACAGAGGGGGAGAAACAGGAGTCTGGAAGCAGAAGGGGAGAAACAGGAGTCTGGAAACAGATGCGGAGAAACAGGAGTCTGGAAGCAGAGGGTGAGAAACAGGAGACTGGAAACAGAGGGGCAGAAACAGGAGTCTGGAAACAGAGGGTGAGAAACAGATGTCTGGAAACAGAGAGGCAGAAACAGGAGTCTGGAATCAGCGGGGCAGAAACAGTAGAGTGGAAACAGAGGGGCAGAAACAGCAGTCTGGAAACAGAGGGTGAGAAACAGGAGTCTGGAAACAGAGGGGCAGAAACAGCAGTCTGGAAACAGAGGGGCAGAAACAGGAGTCTAGAAACAGAGGGTGAGAAACAGGAGTCTGGAAACAGAGCGGCAGAAACAGGAGCCTGGAAACAAAGGGGCAGAAACCGGAGTATGGAAACAGAGGCGAAGAAACCGGAGTTTGGAAACAGAGGGGCAGAATCAGGAGGCTGGAAACAGTGGGTGAGAAACAGGAGTCTGGAAACAGAGGGACAGATTCAGGAGACTGGAAGCAGAGGGGCAGAAACAGGAGTCTGGAAACAGAGGGTGAGAAACAGATGTCTAGAAACAGAGAGGCAGAAACAGGAGTCTGGAAACAGAGGGGGAGAAACAGGAGTCTGGAAACAGAGGGAGAGAAACAGGAGGCTGGAAACAGAGGGGGAGAAACAGGAGTCTGGAAACAGAGGGGGAGAAACAGGAGTCTGGAAACAGATGGGGAGAAACAGGAGTCCGGAAACAGAGGTGGGGAAACAGGAGTCTGGAAACAGAGGGGCAGAAACAGGAGTCTGAAAACAGAGGAGGAGAAACAGGAGTCTGGAAACTGAGGGGGAGAAACAGGAGGCTGGAAACAGAGGAGCAGAAACAGGAGGCTGGAAACAGAGGGGCAGAAACAGGAGTCTGAAAACAGAGGAGGAGAAACAGGAGGCTGGAAACAGAGTGGCAGAAACAGGAGGTTGGAAACAGAGGGGGAGAAACAGGAGTCTGGAAACAGAGGGGCAGAAACAGGAGGCTGGAAACAGAGAGGCAGAAAGAGGAGGCTGGAAACAGAGGGGCAGAAACAGGAGTCTGGAAACAGAGGGGCAGAAACAGGAGTCTGGAAACAGAGGGGGAGAAACAGGAGTCTGGAAACTGAGGGAGAGAAACAGGAGGCTGGAAACAGAGGGGCAGAAACAGGAGGCTGGAAACAGAGGGGCAGAAACAGGAGACTGGAAACAGAGGGTGAGAAACAGGAGTCTGGAAACAGAGGGGGAGAAATAGGAGTCTGGAAACAGAGGGGGAGAATCAGGAGTCTGGAAACAGAGGGGCAGATGCAGGAGTCTGGAAACAGAGCGGGTGAAACAGGAGTCTGGAAACAGAGGGGGAGAAACAGGAGGCTGGAAAGAGGGGGCAGAAACAGGAGGCTGGAAACAGAGGGGCAGAAACAGGAGTCTGGAAACAGGGGGGCAGAAACAGGAGTCTGGAAACAGAGGGGCAGAAACAGGAGTCTGGAAAAAGAGTGCGAGAAACAGGAGGCTGGAAACAGAGGGGCAGAATCAGGAGACTGGAAACAGAGGGGCAGAAACAGCAGACTGGAAACAGAGGGGGGGAAACAGGAGTCTGGAAACAGAGGGGGAGAAACAGGAGTCTGGAAACAGAGGGGGAGAAACAGGAGTCTGGAAACAGAAGGGGAGAAACAGGAGTCTGGAAACAGATGCGGAGAAACAGGAGTCTGGAAGCAGAGGGTGAGAAACAGGAGACTGGAAACAGAGGGTGAGAAAGAGGAGGCTGGAAACAGAGGGTGAGAAACAGATGTCTGGAAACAGAGAGGCAGAAACAGGAGTCTGGAATCAGAGGGGCAGAAACAGTAGAGTGGAAACAGAGGGGCAGAAACAGCAGTCTGGAAACAGAGGGTGAGAAACAGGAGTCTGGAAACAGAGGGGCAGAAACAGCAGTCTGGAAACAGAGGGGCAGAAACAGGAGTCTAGAAACAGAGGGTGAGAAACAGGAGTCTAGAAACAGAGCGGCAGAAACAGGAGCCTGGAAACAAAGGGGCAGAAACCGGAGTATGGAAACAGAGGCGAAGAAACCGGAGTTTGGAAACAGAGGGGCAGAATCAGGAGGCTGGAAACAGTGGGTGAGAAACAGGAGTCTGGAAACAGAGCGGCAGAAACAGGAGCCTGGAAACAAAGGGGGAGAATCCGGAGTATGGAAACAGAGGCGAAGAAACCAGAGTTTGGAAACAGAGGGGCAGAATCAGGAGGCTGGAAACAGTGGGTGAGAAACAGGAGTCTGGAAACAGAGAGGCAGAAACAGGAGTCTCGAAACAGAGGGGGAGAAACAGGAGTCTGGAAACAGAGAGGCAGAAACAGGAGGCTGGAAACAGAGGGGGAGAAACAGGAGTCTGGAATCAGAGAGGCAGAAACAGGAGTCTGGAAACAGAGGGGGAGAAACAGGAGGCTGGAAACAGAGGGGGAGAAACAGGAGGCTGGAAACAGAGGGGCAGAAACAGGAGTCTGTAAACAGAGGGGGAGAAACAGGAGTCTGGAAACAGAGGGTGAGAAACAGGCGTCTGGAAACAGAGGGGCAGAAACAGGAGTCTGGAAACAGAGGGGCAGAAACAGGAGTCTGGAAACAGAGGGGGAGAAACAGGAGTCTGGAAACAGAGGGAGAGAAACAGGAGTCTGGAAACAGATGGGGAGAAACAGGAGTCCGGAAACAGACGTGGGGAAACAGGAGTCTGGAAACAGAGGGGCAGAAACAGCAGTCTGAAAACAGAGGAGGAGAAACAGGAGTCTGGAACCTGAGGGGGAGAAACAGGAGGCTGGAAACAGAGGAGGAGAAACAGGAGTCTGGAAACAGAGGGGCTGAAACAGGAGTCTGAAAACAGAGGAGGAGAAACAGGAGGCTGGAAACAGAGGGGCAGAAACAGGAGGCTGGAAACAGAGGGGGAGAAACAGGAGTCTGGAAACAGAGGGGGAGAAACAGGAGTCTGGAAACAGAGAGGCAGAAACAGGAGTCTCGAAACAGAGGGGCAGAAACAGGAGGCTGGAAACAGAGAGGCAGAAAGAGGAGGCTGGAAACAGAGGGGCAGAAACAGGAGTCTGGAAACAGAGGTGCAGAAACATGAGTCTGGAAACAGAGGGGGAGAAACAGGAGTCGGGAAACAGAGGGAGAGAAACAGGAGGCTGGAAACAGTGCGGCAGAAACAGGAGGCTGGAAACAGAGGGGCAGAAGCAGGAGACTGGAAACAGAGGGTGAGAAACAGGATTCTGGAAACAGACGGGCAGAAACAGGAGTCTGGAAACAGAGCGGGGGAAACAGGAGTCTGGAAACAGAGGGGGAGAAACAGGAGTCTGGAAACAGAGGGGGAGAAACAGGAGTCTGGAAACAGAAGGGGAGAAACAGGAGTCTGGAAACAGATGCGGAGAAACAGGAGTCTGGAAACAGAGGGTGAGAAACAGGAGACTGGAAACAGAGTGTGAGAAAGAGGAGGCTGGAAACAGAGGGGCAGATTCAGGAGTCTGGAAACAGAGGGGCAGAAACAGGAGTCTGGAAACAGAGGGGCAGAAACAGGAGTCTGGAAACAGAGGGGCAGAAACAGCAGTCTGGAAACAGAGGGGCAGAAACAGGAGTCTAGAAACAGAGGAGGAGAAACAGGAGTCTTAAAACAGAGGAGGAGAAACAGGAGTCTGGAAACTGAGGGGGAGAAACAGGAGGCTGGAAACAGAGGAGGAGAAACAGGAGGCTGGAAACAGAGGGGCAGAAACAGGAGTCTGAAAACAGAGGAGGAGAAACAGGAGGCTGGAAACAGAGGGGCAGAAACAGGAGGCTGGAAACAGAGGGGGAGAAACAGGAGTCTGGAAACAGAGGGGCAGAAACAGGAGGCTGGAAACAGAGAGGCAGAAAGAGGAGGCTGGAAACACAGGGGCAGAAACAGGAGTCTGGAAACAGAGGGGGCGAAACAAGAGTCTGGTAACAGAGGGAGAGAAACAGGAGGCTGGAAACCGAGGGGCAGAAACAGGAGGCTGGAAACAGAGGGGCAGAAACAGGAGACTGGAAACAGAGGGTGAGAAACAGGAGTCTGGAAACAGAGGGGGAGAAATAGGAGTCTGGAAACAGAGGGGGAGAAACAGGAGTCTGGAAACAGTGGGGCAGAAGCAGGAGTCTGGAAACAGAGGGGGAGAAACAGGAGTCTGGAAACAGAGGGGGAGAAACAGGCGGCTGGAAAGAGGGGGCAGAAACAGGAGGCTGGAAACAGAGGGGCAGAAACAGGAGTCTGGAAACAGTGGGGCAGAAACAGGAGTCTGGAAACAGAGGGGCAGAAACAGGAGTCTGGAAAAAGAGTGCGAGAAACAGGAGGCTGGAAACAGAGGGGCAGAATCAGGAGACTGGAAACAGAGGGGCAGAAACAGCAGACTGGAAACAGAGCGGGGGAAACAGGAGTCTGGAAACAGAGGGGGATAAACAGGAGTCTGGAAACAGAGGGGGAGAAACAGGAGTCTGGAAACAGAAGGGGAGAAACAGGAGTCTGGAAACAGATGCGGAGAAACAGGAGTCGGGAAGCAGAGGGTGAGAAACAGGAGACTGGAAACAGTGGGTGAGAAAGAGGAGGCTGGAAACAGAGGGGCAGATTCAGGAGACTGGAAACAGAGGGGCAGAAGCAGGAGTCTGGAAACAGAGGGTGTGAAACAGATGTCTGGAAACAGAGGGGGAGAAACAGGAGTCTGGATACAGAGCGAGAGAAACAGGAGTCTGGAAACAGATGGGGAGAAACAGGAGTCCGGAAACAGAGGTGGGGAAACAGGAGTCTGGAAACAGAGGGGCAGAAACAGGAGTCTGATAACAGAGGAGGAAAAACAGGAGTCGGGAAACAGAGGGGCAGAAACAGGAGTCTGAAAACAGAGGAGGAGAAACAGGAGGCTGGAAACAGAGGGGCAGAAACAGGAGGCTGGAAACAGAGGGGGAGAAACAGGAGGCTGGAAACAGAGAGGCAGAAAGAGGAGGCTGGAAACAGAGGGGCAGAAACAGGAGTCTGGAAACAGAGGGGCAGAAACAGGAGTCTGGAAACAGAGGGGGAGAAACAGGAGTCTGGAAACAGAGGGAGAGAAACAGGAGGCTGGAAACAGAGCGGCAGAAACAGTAGGCTGGAAACAGAGGGGCAGAAGCAGGAGACTGGAAACAGAGGGTGGGAAACAGGAGTCTGGAAACAGACGGGCAGAAACAGGAGTCTGGAAACATAGGGGGGGAAACAGGAGTCTGGAAACGGAGGAGGAGAAACAGGAGTCTGGAAACAGAGGGGGAGAAACAGGAGTCTGGAAACAGAAGGGGAGAAACAGGAGTCTGGAAACAGATGCGGAGAAACAGGAGTCTGGAAACAGAGGGTGAGAAACAGGAGACTGGAAACAGAGGGTGAGAAACAGGCATCTGGAAACAGAGGGGCAGAAACAGCAGTCTGGTAACAGAGGGGCAGAAACAGGAGTCTAGAAACAGAGGGAGAGAAACAGGAGGCTGGAAACAGAGGAGGAGAAACAGGAGTCTGGAAACAGAGGGGCAGAAACAGGAGTCTGAAAACAGAGGAGGAGAAACAGGAGGCTGGAAACAGAGGGGCAGAAACAGGAGGCTGGAAACAGAGGGGGAGAAACAGGAGACTGGAAACAGAGGGGCAGAAACAGGAGGCTGGAAACAGAGAGGCAGAAAGAGGAGGCTGGAAACAGAGGGGCAGAAACAGGAGTCTGGAAACAGAGGGGCAGAAACAGGAGTCTGGAAACAGAGGGGGAGAAACAGGAGTCTGGAAACAGAGGGTGAGAAACAGGAGTCTGGAAACAGAGGGGCAGAAACAGGAGTCTGGAAAAAGAGGCTGAGAAACAGGAGTCTGGAAACAGAGAGGCAGAAACAGGAGTCTGGAAACAGAGGGGCAGAAATAGTAGTGTGGAAACAGGGGGGCAGAAACAGCAGTCTGGAAACAGAGGGTGAGAAACAGGAGTCTGGAAACAGAGGGGCAGAAACAGCAGTCTGGAAACAGAGGGGAAGAAACAGGAGTCTAGAAACAGAGGGTGAGAAACAGGAGTCTGGAAACAGAGTGGCAGAAACAGGAGCCTGGAAACAAAGGGGCAGAGACCGGAGTATGGAAACAGAGGCGAAGAAACAGGATTTGGGAAACAGAGGGGCAGAATCAGGAGGCTGGAAACAGTGGGTGAGAAACAGGAGTCTGGAAACAGCGAGGCAGAAACAGGAGTCTCGAAACAGAGGGGGAGAAACAGGAGGCTGGAAACAGAGGAGGAGAAACAGGAGTCTGGAAACAGAGGGGGAGAAACAGGAGTCTGGAAACAGATGGGGAGAAACAGGAGTCCGGAAACAGAGGTGGGGAAACAGGAGTCTGGAAACAGAGGGGCAGAAACAGGAGTCTGAAAACAGAGGAGGAGAAACAGGAGTCTGGAAACTGAGGGGGAGAAACAGGAGGCTGGAAACAGAGGAGGAGAAACAGGAGGCTGGAAACAGAGGGGCAGAAACAGGAGTCTGAAAACAGAGGAGGAGAAACAGGAGGCTGGAAAGAGAGGGGCAGAAACAGGAGGCTGGAAACAGAGGGGGAGAAACAGGAGTCTGGAAACAGAGGGGTAGAAACAGGAGGCTGGAAACAGAGAGGCAGAAAGAGGAGGCTGGAAACAGAGGGGCAGAAACTGGAGTCTGGAAACAGAGCGGCAGAAACAGGAGTCTGGAAACAGAGGGGGAGAAACAGGAGTCTGGAAACAGAGGGTGAGAATCAGGAGGCTGGAAACAGAGGGGCAGAAACAGGAGGCTGGAAACAGAGGGGCAGAAACAGGAGAATGGAAACAGAGGGTGAGAAACAGGAGTCTGGAAACAGAGGGGCAGAAACAGGAGTCTGGAAACAGAGGGGCAGAATCAGGAGTCAGGAAACAGAGGGGGAGAAACAGGAGTCTGGAAACAGAGGGAGAGAAACAGGAGGCTGGAAACAGAGGGGCAGAAACAGGAGGCTGGAAACAGAGGGGCAGAAGCAGGAGACTGGAAACAGAGGGTGGGAAACAGGAGTCTGGAAACAGACGGGCAGAAACAGGAGTCTGGAAACAGAGGGGGGGAAACAGGAGTCTGGAAACGGAGGAGGAGAAACAGGAGTCTGGAAACAGAGGGGGAGAAACAGGAGTCTGGAAACAGAAGGGGAGAAACAGGAGTCTGGAAACAGATGCGGAGAAACAGGAGTCTGGAAACAGAGGGTGAGAAACAGGAGACTGGAAACAGAGGGTGAGAAACAGGCATCTGGAAACAGAGGGGCAGAAACAGCAGTCTGGTAACAGAGGGGCAGAAACAGGAGTCTAGAAACAGAGGGAGAGAAACAGGAGGCTGGAAACAGAGGAGGAGATACAGGAGTCTGGAAACAGAGGGGCAGAAACAGGAGTCTGAAAACAGAGGAGGAGAAACAGGAGGCTGGAAACAGAGGGGCAGAAACAGGAGGCTGGAAACAGAGGGGGAGAAACAGGAGACTGGAAACAGAGGGGCAGAAACAGGAGGCTGGAAACAGAGAGGCAGAAAGAGGAGGCTGGAAACAGAGGGGCAGAAACAGGAGTCTGGAAACAGAGGGGCAGAAACAGGAGTCTGGAAACAGAGGGGGAGAAACAGGAGTCTGGAAACAGAGGGTGAGAAACAGGAGTCTGGAAACAGAGGGGCAGAAACAGGAGTCTGGAAAAAGAGGCTGAGAAACAGGAGTCTGGAAACAGAGAGGCAGAAACAGGAGTCTGGAAACAGAGGGGCAGAAATAGTAGTGTGGAAACAGGGGGGCAGAAACAGCAGTCTGGAAACAGAGGGTGAGAAACAGGAGTCTGGAAACAGAGGGGCAGAAACAGCAGTCTGGAAACAGAGGGGAAGAAACAGCAGTCTGGAAACAGAGGGGGAGAATCAGGAGTCTGGAAACAGAGGGGCAGATGCAGGAGTCTGGAAACAGAGCGGGAGAAACAGGAGTCTGGAAACAGAGGGGGAGAAACAGGAGGCTGGAAAGAGGGGGCAGAAACAGGAGGCTGGAAACAGAGGGGCAGAAACAGGAGTCTGGAAACAGTGGGGCAGAAACAGGAGTCTGGAAACAGAGGGGCAGAAACAGGAGTCTGGAAAAAGAGTGTGAGAAACAGGAGGCTGGAAACAGAGGGGCAGAATCAGGAGACTGGAAACAGAGGGGCAGAATCAGGAGTCTGGAAACAGAGGGTGAGAAACAGGTGTCTGGAAACAGAGAGGCAGAAACAGGAGTCTGGAAACAGAGGGGCAGAAACAGCAGACTGGAAACAGAGGGGGGGAAACTGGAGTCTGGAAACAAAGGGGGAGAAACAGGAGTCTGGAAGCAGAGGGGGAGAATCAGGAGTCTGGAAACAGAAGGGGAGAAACAGGAGTCTGGAAACAGATGGGGAGAAACAGGAGTCTGGAAACAGAGGGTGAGAAACAGGAGACTGGAAACAGAGGGTGAGAAAGAGGAGGCTGGAAACAGAGGGGCAGATTCAGGAGACTGGAAACAGAGGGGCAGAAACAGGAGTCTGGAAACAGAGGGTGAGAAACAGGTGTCTGGAAACAGAGAGGCAGAAACAAGAGTCTGGAAACAGAGGGGCAGAAACAGTAGAGTGGAAACAGAGGGGCAGAAACAGCAGTCTGGAAACAGAGGGTGAGAAACAGGAGTCTGGAAACAGAGGGGCAGAAACAGCAGTCTGGAAACAGAGGGGCAGAAACAGGAGTCTAGAAACAGAGGGTGAGAAACAGGAGTCTGGAAACAGAGCGGCAGAAACAGGAGCCTGGAAACAAAGGGGCAGAAACCGGAGTATGGAAACAGAGGCGAAGAAACAGGAGTTTGGAAACAGAGGGGCAGAATCAGGAGGCTGGAAACAGTGGGTGAGAAACAGGAGTCTGGAAACAGAGAGGCAGAAACAGGAGTCTCGAAACAGAGGGGGAGAAACAGGAGTCTGGAAACAGAGAGGCAGAAACAGGAGGCTGGAAACAATGGGTGAGAAACAGGAGTCTGGAAACAGAGAGGCAGAAACAGGAGTCTGGAAACAGAGGGGGAGAAACAGGAGGCTGGAAACAGAGGGGGAGAAACAGGAGGCTGGAAACAGAGGGGCAGAAACAGCAGTCTGGAAACAGAGGGGGAGAAACAGTAGAGTGGAAACAGAGGGGCAGAAACAGCAGTCTGGAAACAGAGGGTGAGAAACAGGAGTCTGGAAACAGAGGGGCAGAAACAGCAGTCTGGAAACAGAGGGGCAGAAACAGGAGTCTAGAAACAGAGGGTGAGAAACAGGAGTCTGGAAACAGAGCGGCAGAAACAGGAGCCTGGAAACAAAGGGGCAGAAACCGGAGTATGGAAACAGAGGCGAAGAAACAGGAGTTTGGAAACAGAGGGGCAGAATCAGGAGGCTGGAAACAGTGGGTGAGAAACAGGAGTCTGGAAACAGAGAGGCAGAAACAGGAGTCTCGAAACAGAGGGGGAGAAACAGGAGTCTGGAAACAGAGAGGCAGAAACAGGAGGCTGGAAACAATGGGTGAGAAACAGGAGTCTGGAAACAGAGAGGCAGAAACAGGAGTCTGGAAACAGAGGGGGAGAAACAGGAGGCTGGAAACAGAGGGGGAGAAACAGGAGGCTGGAAACAGAGGGGCAGAAACAGCAGTCTGGAAACAGAGGGGGAGAAACAGGAGTCTGGAAACAGAGGGTGAGAAACAGGCGTCTGGAAGCAGAGGGGCAGAAACAGGAGTCTGGAAACAGAGGGGCAGAAACAGGAGTCTGGAAACCGAGGAGGAGAAACAGGAGTCTGGAAACAGAGGGAGAGAAACAGGAGGCTGGAAACAGAGGGGGAGAAACAGGAGTCTGGAAACAGTGGGGGAGAAACAGGAGTCTGGAAACAGATGGGGAGAAACAGGAGCCCGGAAACAGAGGTGGGGAAACAGGAGTCTGGAAACAGAGGGGCAGAAACAGGAGTCTGAAAACAGAGGAGGAGAAACAGGAGTCTGGAAACTGAGGGGGAGAAACAGGAGGCTGGAAACAGAGGAGGAGAAACAGGAGTCTGGAAACAGAGGGGCAGAAACAGGAGTCTGAAAACAGAGGAGGAGAAACAGGAGGCTGGAAACAGAGGGGCAGAAACAGGAGGCTGGAAACAGAGGGGGAGAAACAGGAGTCTGGAAACAGAGGGGCAGAAACAGGAGGCTGGAAACAGAGAGGCAGAAAGAGGAGGCTGGAAACAGAGGGGCAGAAACAGGAGTCTGGAAACAGAGGGGCAGAAACAGGAGTCTGGAAACAGAGGGGGAGAAACAGGAGTCTGGAAACAGAGGGAGAGAAACAGGAGGCTGGAAACAGAGGGGCAGAAACAGGAGGCTGGAAACAGAGGGGCAGAAACAGGAGACTGGAAACAGAGGGTGAGAAACAGGACTCTGGAAACAGAGGGGGTGAAATAGGAGTCTGGTAACAGAGGGGGAGAAACAGGAGTCTGGAAACAGAGGGGCAGATGCAGGAGTCTGGAAACAGAGGGGGAGAAACAGGAGTCTGGAAACAGAGGGGCAGAAACAGGAGTCTGGAAACTGAGGGGGAGAAACAGGAGTCTGGAAACAGAGGGGCAGAAACAGGAGTCTGGAAACAGCGGGGGAGAAACAGGAGTCTGGAAACAGAGGGAGAGAAACAGGAGGCTGGAAACAGAGGGGCAGAAACAGGAGGCTGGAAACAGAGGGGCAGAAACAGGAGGCTGGAAACAGAGGGTGAGAAACAGGAGTCTGGAAACAGAGGGGGAGAAATAGGAGTCTGGAAACAGAGGGGGAGAAACAGGAGTCTGGAAACAGAGGGGCAGAAACAGGAGTCTGGAAAAAGAGTGCGAGAAACAGGAGGCTGGAAACAGAGGGGCAGAATCAGGAGACTGGAAACAGAGGGGCAGAAACAGCAGACTGGAAACAGAGGGGGGGAAACAGGAGTCTGGAAACAGACGGGGAGAAACAGGAGTCTGGAAACAGAGGGGGAGAAACAGGAGTCTGGAAGCAGAAGGGGAGAAACAGGAGTCTGGAAACAGATGCGGAGAAACAGGAGTCTGGAAGCAGAGGGTGAGAAACAGGAGACTGGAAACAGAGGGGCAGAAACAGGAGTCTGGAAACAGAGGGTGAGAAACAGATGTCTGGAAACAGAGAGGCAGAAACAGGAGTCTGGAATCAGCGGGGCAGAAACAGTAGAGTGGAAACAGAGGGGCAGAAACAGCAGTCTGGAAACAGAGGGTGAGAAACAGGAGTCTGGAAACAGAGGGGCAGAAACAGCAGTCTGGAAACAGAGGGGCAGAAACAGGAGTCTAGAAACAGAGGGTGAGAAACAGGAGTCTGGAAACAGAGCGGCAGAAACAGGAGCCTGGAAACAAAGGGGCAGAAACCGGAGTATGGAAACAGAGGCGAAGAAACCGGAGTTTGGAAACAGAGGGGCAGAATCAGGAGGCTGGAAACAGTGGGTGAGAAACAGGAGTCTGGAAACAGAGGGGCAGATTCAGGAGACTGGAATCAGTGGGGCAGAAACAGGAGTCTGGAAACAGAGGGTGAGAAACAGATGTCTAGAAACAGAGCGGCAGAAAAAGGAGCCTGGAAACAAAGGGGCAGAAACCGGAGTATGGAAACAGAGGCGAAGAAACCGGAGTTTGGAAACAGAGGGGCAGAAACAGGAGGCTGGAAACAGTGGGTGAGAAACAGGAGTCTGGAAACAGAGAGGCAGAAACAGGAGTCTGGAAACAGAGGGGGAGAAACAGGAGTCTGGAAACAGAGGGAGAGAAACAGGAGGCTGGAAACAGAGGGGGAGAAACAGGAGTCTGGAAACAGAGGGGGAGAAACAGGAGTCTGGAAACAGATGGGGAGAAACAGGAGTCCGGAAACAGAGGTGGGGAAACAGGAGTCTGGAAACAGAGGGGCATAAACAGGAGTCTGAAAACAGAGGAGGAGAAACAGGAGTCTGGAAACTGAGGGGGAGAAACAGGAGGCTGGAAACAGAGGAGCAGAAACAGGAGGCTGGAAACAGAGGGGCAGAAACAGGAGTCTGAAAACAGAGGAGGAGAAACAGGAGGCTGGAAACAGAGTGGCAGAAACAGGAGGTTGGAAACAGAGGGGGAGAAACAGGAGTCTGGAAACAGAGGGGCAGAAACAGGAGGCTGGAAACAGAGAGGCAGAAAGAGGAGGCTGGAAACAGAGGGGCAGAATCAGGAGTCTGGAAACAGAGGGGCAGAAACAGGAGTCTGGAAACAGAGGGGGAGAAACAGGAGTCTGGAAACTGAGGGAGAGAAACAGGAGGCTGGAAACAGAGGGGCAGAAACAGGAGGCTGGAAACAGAGGGGCAGAAACAGGAGACTGGAAACAGAGGGTGAGAAACAGGAGTCTGGAAACAGAGGGGGAGAAATAGGAGTCTGGAAACAGATGGGGAGAATCAGGAGTCTGGAAACAGAGGGGCAGATGCAGGAGTCTGGAAACAGAGCGGGTGAAACAGGAGTCTGGAAACAGAGGGGGAGAAACAGGAGGCTGGAAAGAGGGGGCAGAAACAGGAGGCTGGAAACAGAGGGGCAGAAACAGGAGTCTGGAAACAGGGGGGCAGAAACAGGAGTCTGGAAACAGAGGGGCAGAAACAGGAGTCTGGAAAAAGAGTGCGAGAAACAGGAGGCTGGAAACAGAGGGGCAGAATCAGGAGACTGGAAACAGAGGGGCAGAAACAGCAGACTGGAAACAGAGGGGGGGAAACAGGAGTCTGGAAACAGAGGGGGAGAAACAGGAGTCTGGAAACAGAGGGGGAGAAACAGGAGTCTGGAAACAGAAGGGGAGAAACAGGAGTCTGGAAACAGATGCGGAGAAACAGGAGTCTGGAAGCAGAGGGTGAGAAACAGGAGACTGGAAACAGAGGGTGAGAAAGAGGAGGCTGGAAACAGAGGGTGAGAAACAGATGTCTGGAAACAGAGAGGCAGAAACAGGAGTCTGGAATCAGAGGGGCAGAAACAGTAGAGTGGAAACAGAGGGGCAGAAACAGCAGTCTGGAAACAGAGGGTGAGAAACAGGAGTCTGGAAACAGAGGGGCAGAAACAGCAGTCTGGAAACAGAGGGGCAGAAACAGGAGTCTAGAAACAGAGGGTGAGAAACAGGAGTCTAGAAACAGAGCGGCAGAAACAGGAGCCTGGAAACAAAGGGGCAGAAACCGGAGTATGGAAACAGAGGCGAAGAAACCGGAGTTTGGAAACAGAGGGGCAGAATCAGGAGGCTGGAAACAGTGGGTGAGAAACAGGAGTCTGGAAACAGAGCGGCAGAAACAGGAGCCTGGAAACAAAGGGGGAGAATCCGGAGTATGGAAACAGAGGCGAAGAAACCAGAGTTTGGAAACAGAGGGGCAGAATCAGGAGGCTGGAAACAGTGGGTGAGAAACAGGAGTCTGGAAACAGAGAGGCAGAAACAGGAGTCTCGAAACAGAGGGGGAGAAACAGGAGTCTGGAAACAGAGAGGCAGAAACAGGAGTCTCGAAACAGAGGGGGAGAAACAGGAGTCTGGAAACAGAGAGGCAGAAACAGGAGGCTGGAAACAGTGGGTGAGAAACAGCAGTCTGGAATCAGAGAGGCAGAAACAGGAGTCTGGAAACAGAGGGGGAGAAACAGGAGGCTGGAAACAGAGGGGGAGAAACAGGAGGCTGGAAACAGAGGGGCAGAAACAGGAGTCTGTAATCAGAGGGGGAGAAACAGGAGTCTGGAAACAGAGGGTGAGAAACAGGCGTCTGGAAACAGAGGGGCAGAAACAGGAGTCTGGAAACAGAGGGGCAGAAACAGGAGTCTGGAAACAGAGGGGGAGAAACAGGAGTCTGGAAACAGAGGGAGAGAAACAGGAGTCTGGAAACAGAGGGGGAGAAACAGGAGTCCGGAAACAGACGTGGGGAAACAGGAGTCTGGAAACAGAGGGGCAGAAACAGCAGTCTGAAAACAGAGGAGGAGAAACAGGAGTCTGGAACCTGAGGGGGAGAAACAGGAGGCTGGAAACAGAGGAGGAGAAACAGGAGTCTGGAAACAGAGGGGCTGAAACAGGAGTCTGAAAACAGAGGAGGCGAAACAGGAGGCTGGAAACAGAGGGGCAGAAACAGGAGGCTGGAAACAGAGGGGGAGAAACAGGAGTCTGGAAACAGAGGGGCAGAAACAGGAGGCTGGAAACAGAGAGGCAGAAAGAGGAGGCTGGAAACAGAGGGGCAGAAACAGGAGTCTGGAAACAGAGGGGCAGAAACATGAGTCTGGAAACAGAGGGGGAGAAACAGGAGTCGGGAAACAGAGGGAGAGAAACAGGAGGCTGGAAACAGTGCGGCAGAAACAGGAGGCTGGAAACAGAGGGGCAGAAGCAGGAGACTGGAAACAGAGGGTGAGAAACAGGATTCTGGAAACAGACGGGCAGAAACAGGAGTCTGGAAACAGAGCGGGGGAAACAGGAGTCTGGAAACAGAGGGGGTGAAACAGGAGTCTGGAAACAGAGGGGGAGAAACAGGAGTCTGGAAACAGAAGGGGAGAAACAGGAGTCTGGAAACAGATGCGGAGAAACAGGAGTCTGGAAACAGAGGGTGAGAAACAGGAGACTGGAAACAGAGTGTGAGAAAGAGGAGGCTGGAAACAGAGGGGCAGATTCAGGAGTCTGGAAACAGAGGGTGAGAAACAGGAGTCTGGAAACAGAGGGGCAGAAACAGGAGTCTGGAAACAGAGGGGCAGAAACAGGAGTCTGGAAACAGAGGGGCAGAAACAGCAGTCTGGAAACAGAGGGGCAGAAACAGGAGTCTAGAAACAGAGGAGGAGAAACAGGAGTCTTAAAACAGAGGAGGAGAAACAGGAGTCTGGAAACTGAGGGGGAGAAACAGGAGGCTGGAAACAGAGGAGGAGAAACAGGAGGCTGGAAACAGAGGGGCAGAAACAGGAGTCTGAAAACAGAGGAGGAGAAACAGGAGGCTGGAAACAGAGGGGCAGAAACAGGAGGCTGGAAACAGAGGGGGAGAAACAGGAGTCTGGAAACAGAGGGGCAGAAACAGGAGGCTGGAAACAGAGAGGCAGAAAGAGGAGGCTGGAAACAGAGGGGCAGAAACAGGAGTCTGGAAACAGAGGGGGCGAAACAAGAGTCTGGTAACAGAGGGAGAGAAACAGGAGGCTGGAAACAGAGGGGCAGAAACAGGAGGCTGGAAACAGAGGGGCAGAAACAGGAGACTGGAAACAGAGGGTGAGAAACAGGAGTCTGGAAACAGAGGGGGAGAAATAGGAGTCTGGAAACAGAGGGGGAGAAACAGGAGTCTGGAAACAGTGGGGCAGAAGCAGGAGTCTGGAAACAGAGGGGGAGAAACAGGAGTCTGGAAACAGAGGGGGAGAAACAGGCGGCTGGAAAGAGGGGGCAGAAACAGGAGGCTGGATACAGAGGGGCAGAAACAGGAGTCTGGAAACAGTGGGGCAGAAACAGGAGTCTGGAAACAGAGGGGCAGAAACAGGAGTCTGGAAAAAGAGTGCGAGAAACAGGAGGCTGGAAACAGAGGGGCAGAATCAGGAGACTGGAAACAGAGGGGCAGAAACAGCAGACTGGAAA
The DNA here is from genome assembly GCF_965287045.1 of Carcharhinus amblyrhynchos. NCBI lineage: Eukaryota > Metazoa > Chordata > Chondrichthyes > Carcharhiniformes > Carcharhinidae > Carcharhinus > Carcharhinus amblyrhynchos. Next base: position 24,177 of record NW_027650152.1, read on the forward strand.
CAGAGGGGGGGAAACAGGAGTCTGGAAACAGAGGGGGATAAACAGGAGTCTGGAAACAGAGGGGGAGAAACAGGAGTCTGGAAACAGAAGGGGAGAAACAGGAGTCTGGAAACAGATGCGGAGAAACAGGAGTCTGGAAGCAGAGGGTGAGAAACAGGAGACTGGAAACAGAGGGTGAGAAAGAGGAGGCTGGAAACAGATGGGCAGATTCAGGAGACTGGAAACAGAGGGGCAGAAACAGGAGTCTGGAAACAGAGGGTGTGAAACAGATGTCTGGAAACAGAGGGGGAGAAACAGGAGTCTGGAAACAGAGGGAGAGAAACAGGAGTCTGGAAACAGATGGGGAGAAACAGGAGTCCGGAAACAGAGGTGGGGAAACAGGAGTCTGGAAACAGAGGGGCAGAAACAGGAGTCTGATAACAGAGGAGGAAAAACAGGAGTCTGGAAACAGAGGGGCAGAAACAGGAGTCTGAAAACAGAGGAGGAGAAACAGGAGGCTGGAAACAGAGGGGCAGAAACAGGAGGCTTGAAACAGAGGGGGAGAAACAGGAGGCTGGAAACAGAGAGGCAGAAAGAGGAGGCTGGAAACAGAGGGGCAGAAACAGGAGTCTGGAAACAGAGGGGCAGAAACAGGAGTCTGGAAACAGAGGGGGAGAAACAGGAGTCTGGAAACAGAGGGAGAGAAACAGGAGGCTGGAAACAGAGCGGCAGAAACAGTAGGCTGGAAACAGAGGGGCAGAAGCAGGAGACTGGAAACAGAGGGTGGGAAACAGGAGTCTGGAAACAGACGGGCTGAAACAGGAGTCTGGAAACAGAGGGGGAGAAACAGGAGTCTGGAAACAGATGCGGAGAAACAGGAGTCTGGAAACAGAGGGTGAGAAACAGGAGACTGGAAACAGAGGGTGAGAAACAGGCATCTGGAAAGAGAGGGGCAGAAACAGCAGTCTGGTAACAGAGGGGCAGAAACAGGAGTCTAGAAACAGAGGGAGAGAAACAGGAGGCTGGAAACAGAGGAGGAGAAACAGGAGTCTGGAAACAGAGGGGCAGAAACAGGAGTCTGAAAACAGAGGAGGAGAAACAGGAGGCTGGAAACAGAGGGGCAGAAACAGGAGGCTGGAAACAGAGGGGGAGAAACAGGAGACTGGAAACTGAGGGGCAGAAACAGGAGGCTGGAAACAGAGAGGCAGAAAGAGGAGGCTGGAAACAGAGGGGCAGAAACAGGAGTCTGGAAACAGAGGGGCAGAAACAGGAGTCTGGAAACAGAGGGGGAGAAACAGGAGTCTGGAAACAGAGGGAGAGAAAATTGAGGCTGGAAACAGTGCGGCAGAAACAGGAGGTTGGAAACAGAGGGGCAGAAGCAGGAGGCTGGAAACAGAGGGTGAGAAACAGGAGTCTGGAAACAGAGTGGGGGAAACAGGAGTCTGGAAACAGAGGGGGAGAAACAGGAGTCTGGAAACAGAGGGGGAGAAACAGGAGTCTGGAAACAGAAGGGGAGAAACAGGAGTCTGGCAACAGATGCGGAGAAACAGGAGTCTGGAAACAGAGGGTGAGAAACAGGAGACTGGAAACAGAGGGTGAGAAAGAGGAGGCTGGAAACAGAGGGGCAGATTCAGGAGTCTGGAAACAGAGGGTGAGAAACAGGAGTCTGGAAACAGAGGGGCAGAAACAGGAGTCTGGAAAAAGAGGCTGAGAAACAGGAGTCTGGAAACAGAGAGGCAGAAACAGGAGTCTGGAAACAGAGGGGCAGAAATAGTAGTGTGGAAACAGGGGGGCAGAAACAGCAGTCTGGAAACAGAGGGTGAGAAACAGGAGTCTGGAAACAGAGGGGCAGAAACAGCAGTCTGGAAACAGAGGGGCAGAAACAGGAGTCTAGAAACAGAGGGTGAGAAACAGGAGTCTGGAAACAGAGTGGCAGAAACAGGAGCCTGGAAACAAAGGGGCAGAGACCGGAGTATGGAAACAGAGGCGAAGAAACAGGAGTTGGGAAACAGAGGGGCAGAATCAGGAGGCTGGAAACAGTGGGTGAGAAACAGGAGTCTGGAAACAGAGAGGCAGAAACAGGAGTCTCGAAACAGAGGGGGAGAAACAGGAGGCTGGAAACAGAGGAGGAGAAACAGGAGTCTGGAAACAGAGGGGGAGAAACAGGAGTCTGGAAACAGATGGGGAGAAACAGGAGTCCGGAAACAGAGGTGGGGAAACAGGAGTCTGGAAACAGAGGGGCAGAAACAGGAGTCTGAAAACAGAGGAGGAGAAACAGGAGTCTGGAAACTGAGGGGGAGAAACAGGAGGCTGGAAACAGAGGAGGAGAAACAGGAGGCTGGAAACAGAGGGGCAGAAACAGGAGTCTGAAAACAGAGGAGGAGAAACAGGAGGCTGGAAAGAGAGGGGCAGAAACAGGAGGCTGGAAACAGAGGGGGAGAAACTGGAGTCTGGAAACAGAGGGGTAGAAACAGGAGGCTGGAAACAGAGAGGCAGAAAGAGGAGGCTGGAAACAGAGGGGCAGAAACTGGAGTCTGGAAACAGAGGGGCAGAAACAGGAGTCTGGAAACAGAGGGGGAGAAACAGGAGTCTGGAAACAGAGGGTGAGAATCAGGAGGCTGGAAACAGAGGGGCAGAAACAGGAGGCTGGAAACAGAGGGGCAGAAACAGGAGAATGGAAACAGAGGGTGAGAAACAGGAGTCTGGAAACAGAGGGGGAGAAATAGGAGTCTGGAAACAGAGGGGGAGAAACAGGAGTCTAGAAACAGAGGGGCAGAAGCAGGAGTCTGGAAACAGAGGGGGAGAAACAGGAGTCTGGAAACAGAGGGGGAGAAACAGGAGGCTGGAAAGAGGGGGCAGAAACAGGAGGCTGGAAACAGAGGGGCAGAAACAGGAGTGTGGAAACAGTGGGGCAGAAACAGGAGTCTGGAAACAGAGGGGCAGAAACAGGAGTCTGGAAAAAGAGTGCGAGAAACAGGAGGCTCGAAACAGAGGGGCAGAATCAGGAGACTGGAAACAGAGGGGCAGAAACAGCAGACTGGAAACAGAGGGGGGGAATCAGGAGTCTGGAAACAGAGGGGGAGAAACAGGAGTCTGGAAACAGAGGGGGAGAAACAGGAGTCTGGAAACAGAAGGGGTGAAACAGGAGTCTGGAAACAGATGCGGAGAAACAGGAGTCTGGAAGCAGAGGGTGAGAAACAGGAGACTGGAAACAGAGGGTGAGAAAGAGGAGGCTGGAAACAGAGGGGCAGATTCAGGAGACTGGAAACAGAGGGGCAGAAACAGGAGTCTGGAAACAGAGGGTGAGAAACAGGAGTCTGGAAACAGAGAGGCAGAAACAGGAGTCTGGAAACAGAGGGGCAGAAACAGTAGTGTGGAAACAGGGGGGCAGAAACAGCAGTCTGGAAACAGAGGGTGAGAAACAGGAGTCTGGAAACAGAGGGGCAGAAACAGCAGTCTGGAAACAGAGGGGCAGAAACAGGAGTCTAGAAACAGAGGGTGAGAAACAGGAGTCTGGAAACAGAGCGGCAGAAACAGGAGCCTGGAAACAAAGGGGCAGAAACCGGAGTATGGAAACAGAGGCGAAGAAACAGGAGTTTGGAAACAGAGGGGCAGAAACAGGAGGCTGGAAACAGTGGGTGAGAAACAGGAGTCTGGAAACAGATAGGCAGAAACAGGAGTCTCGAAACAGAGGGGGAGAAACAGGAGTCTGGAAACAGAGAGGCAGAAACAGGAGGCTGGAAACAGTGGGTGAGAAACAGGAGTCTGGAAACAGAGAGGCAGAAACAGGAGTCTGGAAACAGAGGGGGAGAAACAGGAGGCTGGAAACAGAGGGGGAGAAACAGGAGGCTGGAAACAGAGGGGCAGGAACAGGAGTCTGGTAACAGACGGGGAGAAACAGGAGTCTGGAAACAGAGGGTGAGAAACAGGCGTCTGGAAAAAGAGGGGCAGAAACAGGAGACTGGAAACAGAGGGGCAGAAACAGGAGTCTGGAAACAGAGGGGGAGAAACAGGAGGCTGGAAAATGAGGGCGAGAAACCGGAGGCTGGAAACAGAGGGGCAGAATCAGGAGACTGGAAACAGAGGGGCAGAAACAGCAGACTGGAAACAGAGGGGGGGAAACAGGAGTCTGGAAACAGAGGGGGAGAAACAGGAGTCTGGAAACAGAGTGGGAGAAACAGGAGTCTGGAAACAGAAGGGGAGAAACAGGAGTCTGGAAACAGATGGGGAGAAACAGGAGTCTGGAAACAGAGGGTGAGAAACAGGAGACTGGAAACAGAGGGTGAGAAAGAGGAGGCTGGAAACAGAGGGGCAGATTCAGGAGACTGGAAACAGAGGGGCAGAAACAGGAGTCTGGAAACAGAGGGTGAGAAACAGATGTCTGGAAACAGAGAGGCAGAAACAGGAGTCTGGAAACAGAGGGGCAGAAACTGCAGTCTGGAAACAGAGGGGCAGAAACAGGAGTCTAGAAACAGAGGGTGAGAAACAGGAGTCTGGAAACAGAGCGGCAGAAACAGGAGCCTGGAAACAAAGGGGCAGAAACCGGAGTATGGAAACAGAGGCGAAGAAACCGGAGTTTGGTACAGAGGGGCAGAATCAGGAGGCTGGAAACAGTGGGTGAGAAACAGGAGTCTGGAAACAGAGAGGCAGAAACAGGAGTCTCGAAACAGAGGGGGAGAAACAGGAGTCTGGAAACAGAGAGGCAGAAACAGGAGTCTCGAAACAGAGGGGGAGAAACAGGAGTCTGGAAACAGAGAGGCAGAAACAGGAGGCTGGAAACTGTGGGTGAGAAACAGGAGTCTGGAACCAGAGAGGCAGAAACAGGAGTCTGGAAACAGAGGGGGAGAAACAGGAGGCTGGAAACAGAGGGGGAGAAACAGGAGGCTGGAAACAGAGGGGCAGAAACAGGAGTCCGGAAACAGAGGGGGAGAAACAGGAGTCTGGAAACAGAGGGTGAGAAACAGGCGTCTGGAAACAGAGGGGCAGAAACAGGAGTCTGGAAACAGAGGGGCAGAAACAGGAGTCTGGAAACAGAGGGGGAGAAACAGGAGTCTGGAAACAGAGGGAGAGAAACAGGAGTCTGGAAACAGATGGGGAGAAACAGGAGTCCGGAAACAGAGGTGGGGAAACAGGAGTCTGGAAACAGAGGGGCAGAAACAGGAGTCTGATAACAGAGGAGGAAAAACAGGAGTCTGGAAACAGAGGGGCAGAAACAGGAGTCTGAAAACAGAGGAGGAGAAACAGGAGGCTGGAAACAGAGGGGCAGAAACAGGAGGCTGGAAACAGAGGGGGAGAAACAGGAGGCTGGAAACAGAGAGGCAGAAAGAGGAGGCTGGAAACAGAGGGGCAGAAACAGGAGTCTGGAAACAGAGGGGCAGAAACAGGAGTCTGGAAACAGAGGGGGAGAAACAGGAGTCTGGAAACAGAGGGAGAGAAACAGGAGGCTGGAAACAGAGCGGCAGAAACAGTAGGCTGGAAACAGAGGGGCAGAAGCAGGAGACTGGAAACAGAGGGTGGGAAACAGGAGTCTGGAAACAGACGGGCAGAAACAGGAGTCTGGAAACAGAGGGGGGGAAACAGGAGTCTGGAAACGGAGGAGGAGAAACAGGAGTCTGGAAACAGAGGGGGAGAAACAGGAGTCTGGAAACAGAAGGGGAGAAACAGGAGTCTGGAAACAGATGCGGAGAAACAGGAGTCTAGAAACAGAGGGAGAGAAACAGGAGGCTGGAAACAGAGGAGGAGAAACAGGAGTCTGGAAACAGAGGGGCAGAAACAGGAGTCTGAAAACAGAGGAGGAGAAACAGGAGGCTGGAAACAGAGGGGCAGAAACAGGAGGCTGGAAACAGAGGGGGAGAAACAGGAGACTGGAAACTGAGGGGCAGAAACAGGAGGCTGGAAACAGAGAGGCAGAAAGAGGAGGCTGGAAACAGAGGGGCAGAAACAGGAGTCTGGAAACAGAGGGGGAGAAACAGGAATCTGGAAACAGAGGGAGAGAAAATTGAGGCTGGAAACAGTGCGGCAGAAACAGGAGGTTGGAAACAGAGGGGCAGAAGCAGGAGGCTGGAAACAGAGGGTGAGAAACAGGAGTCTGGAAACAGAGTGGGGGAAACAGGAGTCTGGAAACAGAGGGGGAGAAACAGGAGTCTGGAAACAGAGGGGGAGAAACAGGAGTCTGGAAACAGAAGGGGAGAAACAGGAGTCTGGAAACAGATGCGGAGAAACAGGAGTCTGGAAACAGAGGGTGAGAAACAGGAGACTGGAAACAGAGGGTGAGAAAGAGGAGGCTGGAAACAGAGGGGCAGATTTAGTAGTGTGGAAACAGGGGGGCAGAAACAGCAGTCTGGAAACAGAGGGTGAGAAACAGGAGTCTGGAAACAGAGGGGCAGAAACAGCAGTCTGGAAACAGAGGGGCAGAAACAGGAGTCTAGAAACAGAGGGTGAGAAACAGGAGTCTGGAAACAGAGTGGCAGAAACAGGAGCCTGGAAACAAAGGGGCAGAGACCGGAGTATGGAAACAGAGGCGAAGAAACAGGAGTTGGGAAACAGAGGGGCAGAATCAGGAGGCTGGAAACAGTGGGTGAGAAACAGGAGTCTGGAAACAGAGAGGCAGAAACAGGAGTCTCGAAACAGAGGGGGAGAAACAGGAGGCTGGAAACAGAGGAGGAGAAACAGGAGTCTGGAAACAGAGGGGGAGAAACAGGAGTCTGGAAACAGATGGGGAGAAACAGGAGTCCGGAAACAGAGGTGGGGAAACAGGAGTCTGGAAACAGAGGGGCAGAAACAGGAGTCTGAAAACAGAGGAGGAGAAACAGGAGTCTGGAAACTGAGGGGGAGAAACAGGAGGCTGGAAACAGAGGAGGAGAAACAGGAGGCTGGAAACAGAGGGGCAGAAACAGGAGTCTGAAAACAGAGGAGGAGAAACAGGAGGCTGGAAAGAGAGGGGCAGAAACAGGAGGCTGGAAACAGAGGGGGAGAAACAGGAGTCTGGAAACAGAGGGGTAGAAACAGGAGGCTGGAAACAGAGAGGCAGAAAGAGGAGGCTGGAAACAGAGGGGCAGAAACTGGAGTCTGGAAACAGAGGGGCAGAATCAGGAGTCTGGAAACAGAGGGGGAGAAACAGGAGTCTGGAAACAGAGGGTGAGAATCAGGAGGCTGGAAACAGAGGGGCAGAAACAGGAGGCTGGAAACAGAGGGGCAGAAACAGGAGAATGGAAACAGAGGGTGAGAAACAGGAGTCTGGAAACAGAGGGGCAGAAACAGGAGTGTGGAAACAGTGGGGCAGAAACAGGAGTCTGGAAACAGAGGGGCAGAAACAGGAGTCTGGAAAAAGAGTGCGAGAAACAGGAGGCTCGAAACAGAGGGGCAGAATCAGGAGACTGGAAACAGAGGGGCAGAAACAGCAGACTGGAAACAGAGGGGGGGAATCAGGAGTCTGGAAACAGAGGGGGAGAAACAGGAGTCTGGAAACAGAGGGGGAGAAACAGGAGTCTGGAAACAGAAGGGGTGAAACAGGAGTCTGGAAACAGATGCGGAGAAACAGGAGTCTGGAAGCAGAGGGTGAGAAACAGGAGACTGGAAACAGAGGGTGAGAAAGAGGAGGCTGGAAACAGAGGGGCAGATTCAGGAGACTGGAAACAGAGGGGCAGAAACAGGAGTCTGGAAACAGAGGGTGAGAAACAGGAGTCTGGAAACAGAGAGGCAGAAACAGGAGTCTGGAAACAGAGGGGCAGAAACAGTAGTGTGGAAACAGGGGGGCAGAAACAGGCGTCTGGAAATAGAGGGGGAGAAACATGAGTCTGGAAACAGAGGGCGAGAAAAAGGAGGCTGGAAACAGAGGGGCAGAAACAGGAGGCTGGAAACAGAGGGTGAGAAACAGGAGTCTGGAAACAGAGGGGGAGAAACAGGAGTCTGGAAACAGAGGGGGAGAAACAGGAGACTGGAAACAGAGGGGGAGAAACAGGAGTCTGGTAATAGAGGGTGAGAAACAGGAGACTGGAAACAGAGGGGCAGAAACAGGAGTCTGGAAACAGAGGGGCAGAAACAGGAGCCTGGAAACAGAGTGTGAGAAACTGGAGTCAGGAAACAGAGGGTGAGAAAGAGGAGGCTGGAAACAGAGGGGCAGAATCAGGAGGCTGGAAACAGAGGGGCAGAAACAGGAGTCTGAAACAGAGGGTGAGAAACAGGAGTCTGGAAACAGTGAGGCGGAAACAGGAGTCTGGAAACAGAGGGGCAGAAACAGGAGTGTGGAAACAGAGGGGCAGAAAAAGGAGTCTGGAAACACAGGGTGAGAAACAGGCGTCTGGAAACAGAGGGGCAGAAACCGGAGTCTGGAAACAGAGGGGGAGAAAAAGGAGTCTGGAAACAGGGGGTGAGAAACAGGAGGTTGGAAACAGAGTGGCAGAAACAGGAGTCTGGAAACAGCGGGGCAGAAACAGGAGTCTGGAAACAGAGGGGGAGAAACAGGAGTCTGGAAACAGAGTGTGAGAAACAGGCGTCTGGAAACAGAGGGGCAGAAACAGGAGTCTGGAAACAGAGGGGCAGAAACAGGAGCCTGGAAACTGAGGGTGAGAAACAGGAGTCTGGAAACAGAGGGGGAGAAACAGGAGTCTGGAAACAAAGGGGCAGAAACAGGAGTCTGGAAACAGAGGGGCAGAAACAGGAGTCTGGAAACAGAGGGTGAGAAACAGGAGTCTGGAAACAGAGGGTGTGAAACGGGAGTCTGGAAACAGAGGGCGAGAAACAGGAGTCTGGAAACAGAGGGGCAGAAACAGGAGTCAGGAAACAAAGGGGCAGAAACAGGAGTCTGGAAATAGAGGGGCAGAAACAGGAGCCTGGATACAGAGGGTGAGAAACTGGATTCAGGAAACAGAGGGTGAGAAAGAGGAGGCTGGAAACAGAGGGGCAGAAACAGGAGGCTGGAAACAGACGGTGAGAAACAGGAGTCTGGAAACAGAGGGGCAGAAACAGGAGTCTGGAAACAGATGGGCAGAAACATGAGTCTGGAAACAGAGGGGCAGAAACAGGAGTGTGGAAACAGAGGGGCAGAAACAGGAGTCTGGAAACAGAGGGCGAGAAACAGGAGTCTGGAAACAGAGGGGCAGAAACAGGAGTCAGGAAACAGAGGGGCAGAAACAGGAGTCTGGAAACAGAGGGGCAGAAACAGGAGCCTGGAAACAGAGGGTGAGAAACTGGATTCAGGAAACAGAGGGTGAGAAAGAGGAGGCTGGAAACAGAGGGGCAGAAACAGGAGGCTGGAAACAGACGGTGAGAAACAGGAGACTGGAAACAGAGGGGCAGAAACAGGAGTCTGGAAACAGATGGGCAGAAACATGAGTCTGGAAACAGAGGGGCAGAAACAGGAGTGTGGAAACAGAGGGGCAGAAACAGGAGTCTGGAAACAGAGGGTGAGAAACAGGAGTCTGGAAACAGAGGGGCAGAAACAAGAGTCTGGAAACAGAGGGGGAGAAACAGGAGTCTAGAAACAGAGGGTGAGAAACAGGAGTCTGGAAACAGAGCGGCAGAAACAGGAGCCTGGAAACAGAGGGGCAGAAACCGGAGTCTGGAAAAAGAGGGGCAGAAACAGGAGTCTGGAAACAGAGGCGAAGAAACAGGAGTCTGGAAACAGAGGGGCAGAAACAGGAGTCTGGAAACAATGGGGCAGAAACAGGCGTCTGGAAATAGAGGGGGAGAAACATGAGTCTGGAAACAGAGGGCGAGAAAAAGGAGGCTGGAAACAGAGGGGCAGAAACAGGAGGCTGGAAACAGAGGGTGAGAAACAGGAGTCTGGAAACAGAGGGGGAGAAACAGGAGTCTGGAAACAGAGGGGGAGAAACAGGAGTCTGGAAACAGAGGGGGAGAAACAGGAGTCTGGTAATAGAGGGTGAGAAACAGGAGACTGGAAACAGAGGGGCAGAAACAGGAGTCTGGAAACAGAGGGGCAGAAACAGGAGCCTGGAAACAGAGTGTGAGAAACTGGAGTCAGGAAACAGAGGGTGGGAAAGAGGAGGCTGGAAACAGAGGGGCAGAATCAGGAGGCTGGAAACAGAGGGGCAGAAACAGGAGTCTGAAACAGAGGGTGAGAAACAGGAGTCTGGAAACAGTGAGGCGGAAACAGGAGTCTGGAAACAGAGGGGCAGAAACCGGAGTCTGGAAACAGAGGGGGAGAAAAAGGAGTCTAGAAACAGAGGGTGAGAAACAGGAGTCTGGAAACAGAGCGGCAGAAACAGGAGTCTGGAAACAGAGGAGGAGAAACAGGAGTCTGGAAATAGACTGGCAGAAACCGGAGTCTGGAAACAGAGGGGCAGAAACAGGAGTCTTGAAACAGAGGGGCAGAAACAGGAGTCTGGAAACAGAGGGGGTGAAACAGGAGTCTGGAAACAGAGGGGCAGAAACAGGAGTCTGGAAACAGAGGGGGAGAAACATGAGTCTGGAAACAGTGGGAGAGAAACAGGAGGCTGGAAACAGAGGGGTAGAAACAGGAGTCTGGAAACAGAGGGGGAGAAACAGGAGTCTGGAAACAGAAGTGGAGAAACAGGAGTCCGGAAACAGAGGTGGGGAAACAGGAGTCTGGAAACTGAGGGGCAGAAACAGGAGTCTGAAAACAGAGGAGGAGAAACAGGAGTCTGGAAACAGAGGGGCAGAAACAGGAGGCTGGAAGCAGAGGAGGAGAAACAGGAGGCAGGAAACAGAGGGGCAGAAACAGGAGTCTGAAAACTGAGGAGGAGAAACAGGAGGCTGGATACAGAGGGGCAGAAACAAGAGGCTGGAAACAGAGGGGGAGAAACAGGAGGCTGGAAACAGAGGGGCAGAAACAGGAGGCTGGAAACAGAGAGGCAGAAAGAGGAGGCTGGAAAGAGAGGGGCAGAAACAGGAGTCTGGAAACAGAGGGGCAGAAACAGGAGTCTGGAAACAGAGGGGGAGAAACATGAGTCTGGAAACAGAGGGGGAGAAACAGGAGGCTGGAAACAGAGGGGCAGAAACAGGAGGCTGGAAACAGAGGGGCAGAAGAAGGAGACTGGAAACAGAGTGTGAGAAACAGGAGTCTGGAAACAGCGGGGCAGAAACTGGAGTCTGGAAACAGAGGGGGAGAAACAGGAGTCTGGAAACAGAGCGGCAGAAACAGGAGTCTGAAAACAGAGGGGGAGAAACAGGAGTCTGGAAACAGAGGGGGAGAAACAGGCGGCTGGAAACAGAGGGGCAGAAACAGGAGGCTGGAAACAGAGGGGGAGAAACAGGGGGCTGGAAACAGAGGGAGAGAAACAGGAGGCTGGAAACAGAGGGGCAGAAACAGGAGGCTGGAAACAGAGGGGCAGAAACAGGAGACTGGAAACAGAGGAGGAGGAACAGGAGGCTGGAAACAGAGGGGCAGAAACAGGAGGCTGGAAACAGAGGGGGAGAAACAGGAGTCTGGATACAGCGGGGCAGAAACAGGAGGCTTGAAACAGAGAGGCAGAAAGAGGGGGCTGGAAACACATGGGCAGAAACAGGAGTCTGGAAACAGAGGGGCAGAAACAGGAGACTGGAAACAGAGGGGGAGAAACAGGAGTCTGAAAACAGAGGGAGAGAATCAGGAGGCTGGAAACAGAGCGGCAGAAACAGGAGGCTGGAAACAGAGGGGCAGAAACAGGAGACTGGAAACAGAGGGTGAGAAACAGGAGTCTGGAAACAGAGGGGCAGAAACAGGAGTCTGGAAACAGGGGGGGAGAAACAGGAGTCTGGAAACAGAGCGGCAGAAACAGGAGTCTGAAAACAGATGGGGCGAAACAGGAGTCTGGAAACAGAGGGGGAGAAACAGGAGGCTGGAAACAGAGGGGCAGAAGAAGGAGACTGGAAACAGAGTGTGAGAAACAGGAGTCTGGAAACAGCGGGGCAGAAACTGGAGTCTGGAAACAGAGGGGGAGAAAAAGGAGTCTGGAAACAGAGGGGGAGAAACAGGCGGCTGGAAACAGAGGGGCAGAAACAGGAGGCTGGAAACAGAGGGGGAGAAACAGGGGGCTGGAAACAGAGGGAGAGAAACAGGAGGCTGGAAACAGAGGGGCAGAAACAGGAGGCTGGAAACAGAGGGGCAGAAACAGGAGACTGGAAACAGAGGAGGAGGAACAGGAGGCTGGAAACAGAGGGGCAGAAACAGGAGGCTGGAAACAGAGGGGGAGAAACAGGAGTCTGGATACAGCGGGGCAGAAACAGTAGGCTTGAAACAGAGAGGCAGAAAGAGGGGGCTGGAAACACATGGGCAGAAACAGGAGTCTGGAAACAGAGGGGCAGAAACAGGAGTCTGGAAACAGAGGGGGAGAAACAGGAGTCTGAAAACAGAGGGAGAGAATCAGGAGGCTGGAAACAGAGCGGCAGAAACAGGAGGCTGGAAACAGAGGGGCAGAAACAGGAGACTGGAAACAGAGGGTGAGAAACAGGAGTCTGGAAACAGAGGGGCAGAAACAGGAGTCTGGAAACAGAGGGGGAGAAACAGGAGTCTGGAAACAGAGCGGCAGAAACAGGAGTCTGAAAACAGATGGGGCGAAACAGGAGTCTGGAAACAGAGGGGGAGAAACAGGGGGCTGGAAACAGAGGGGCAGAAACAGGAGGCTGGAAACAGAGGGGGAGAAACAGGAGTCTGGAAACAGAGGGGCAGAAACAGGAGTCTGGAAACAGAGGGAGAGAAACAGGAGGCTGGAAACAGAGGGGCAGAAACAGGAGGCTGGAAACAGAGGGGGAGAAACAGGAGTCTAGAAACAGAGGGTGAGAAACAGGAGTCTGGAAACAGAGCGGCAGAAACAGGAGGCTGGAAACAGAGGGGCAGATTCAGGAGACTGGAAACAGAGGGGGAGAAACAGGAGTCTGGAAACAGAGCGGCAGAAACAGGAGTCTGAAAACAGATGGGGCGAAACAGGAGTCTGGAAACAGAGGGGCAGAAACAGGAGTCTGGAAACAGAGGGGCAGAAACAGGAGTCTGGAAACAGAGGGTGAGAAACAGGAGTCTGGAAACAGAGTGGCAGAAACAGGAGTCTGGAAACAGAGGGGGAGAAACAGGAGCCTGGAAACAGAGGGAGAGAAACAGGAGGCTGGAAACAGAGGGGCAGAAACAGGAGGCTGGAAACAGAGGGGCAGAAACAGGAGACTGGAAACAGAGGGTGAGAAACAGGAGTCTGGAAACAGAGGGTGAGAAACAGGACTCTGGAAACAGAGAGGCAGAAACAGGAGTCTGGAAACAGAGGGGCAGAAACAGGAGTGTGGAAACAGAGGGGCAGAAACAGGAGTCTGGAAACAGAGGGTGAGAAACAGGTGTCTGGAAACAGAGGGGCAGAAACAGGAGTCTGGAAACAGAGGGGGAGAAACAGGAGTCTAGAAACAGAGGGTGAGAAACAGGAGTCTGGAAACAGAGCGGCAGAAACAGGAGCCTGGAAACAGAGGGGCAGAAACCGGAGAATGGAAACAGAGGGGGAGAAACAGGAGGCTGGAAACAGAGGGGCAGAAACAGGAGTCTGGAAACAGAGGGGCAGAAACAGGAGTCTGGAAACAGAGGGGGAGAAACAGGAGTCTGGAAACAGAGGGAGAGAAACGGGAGACTGGAAACAGAGCGGCAGAAACAGGAGGCTGCAAACAGAGGGGCAGAAACAGGAGACTGGAAACAGAGGGTGAGAAACAGGAGTCTGGAAACAGATGGGCAGAAACAGGAGTCTGGAAACAGAGGGGGAGAAACAGGAGACTGGAAACAGAGCGGCAGAAACAGGAGTCTGAAAACAGATGGGGAGAAACAGGAGTCTGGAAACAGAGGGGGAGAAACAGGGGGCTGGAAACAGAGGGGCAGCAACAGGAGGATGGAAACAGAGGGGGAGAAACAGGAGTCTGGAAACAGAGGGGCAGAAACAGGAGTCTGGAACCAGATGGGGAGAAACAGGAGTCTGGAAACAGAGGGAGAGAAACAGGAGGCTGGAAACAGAGGGGCAGAAACAGGAGGGTGGAAACAGAGGGGCAGAAACAGGAGACTGGAAACAGAGGGTGAGAAACAGGAGTCTGGAAACAGAGGGGGAGAAATAGGAGTCTGGAAACAGAGGGGGAGAAACAGGAGTCTGGAAACAGAGGGGCAGAAACAGGATTCTGGAAACAGAGGGGGAGAAACAGGAGTCTGGAAACAGAGGGGGAGAAACAAGAGGCTGGAAAGAGGGGGCAGAAACAGGAGGCTGGAAACAGAGGGGCAGAAACAGGAGTCTGGAAACAATGGGGCAGAAACAGGAGTCTGGAAACGGAGGGGCAGAAACAGGAGTCTGGAAAAAGAGGGCGAGAAACAGGAGGCTGGAAACAGAGGGGCAGAATCAGGAGACTGGAAACAGAGGGGCAGAAACAGGCGTCTGGAAACACAGGGGCAGAAACAGGAGCCTGGAAACAGAGGGTGAGAAACAGGAGTCTGGAAACAGATGGGCAGAAACAGGAGTCTGGAAACAGAGGGGGAGAAACAGGAGTCTGGAAACAGAGCGGCAGAAACAGGAGTCTGAAAACAGATGGGGAGAAACAGGAGTCTGGAAACACAGGGGGAGAAACAGGGGGCTGGAAACAGAGGGGCAGAAACAGGAGGATGGAAACAGAGGGGGAGAAACAGGAGTCTGGAAACAGAGGGGCAGAAACAGGAGTCTGGAACCAGAGGGGGAGAAACAGGAGTCTGGAAATAGAGGGAGAGAAACAGGAGGCTGGAAACAGAGGGGCAGAAACAGGAGGCTGGAAACAGAGGGGCAGAAACAGGAGACTGGAAACAGAGTGTGAGAAACAGGAGTCTGGAAACAGTGGGGGAGAAATAGGAGTCTGGAAACAGAGGGGGAGAAACAGGAGTCTGGAAACAGAGGGGCAGAAACAGGATTCTGGAAACATAGGGGGAGAAACAGGAGTCTGGAAACAGAGGGGGAGAAACAGGAGGCTGGAAAGAGGGGGCAGAAACAGGAGGCTGGAAACAGAGGGGCAGAAACAGGAGTCTGGAAAAAGAGGGCGAGAAACAGGAGGCTGGAAACAGAGGGGCAGAATCAGGAGACTGGAAACAGAGGGGCAGAAACAGGCGTCTGGAAACAGAAGGGCAGAAACAGGAGCCTGGAAACAGAGGGTGAGAAACTGGAGTCAGGAAACAGAGGGTGAGAAAGAGGAGGCTGGAAACAGATGGGCAGATTCAGGAGACTGGAAACATAGGGGCAGAAACAGGAGTCTGGAAACAGAGGGTGAGAAACAGGACTCTGGAAACAGAGAGGCAGAAACAGGAGTCTGGAAACAGAGGGGCAGAAACAGGAGTGTGGAAACAGAGGGGGAGAAACAGGAGTCTGGAAACAGAGGGTGAGAAACTGGTGTCTGGAAACAGAGGGGCAGAAACAGGAGTCTGGAAACAGACGGGGAGAAACAGGAGTCTAGAAACAGAGGGTGAGAAACAGGAGTCTGGAAACAGAGCGGCAGAAACAGGAGCCTGGAAACAGAGGGGCAGAAATCGGAGTCTGGAAACAGAGGGGGAGAAACAGGAGTCTGGAAACAGAGGGGCAGAAACAGGAGTCTGGAAACAGAGGGGCAGAAACAGGAGTCTGGAAACAGAGGGTGCGAAACAGGAGGCTGGAAACAGAGGGTGAGAAACAGGAGTCTGGAAACAGAGAGGCAGAAACAGGAGTCTCGAAACAGAGGGGGAGAAACAGGAGTCTGGAAACAGGGGGGGAGAAACAGGAGTCTGGAGACAGTGGGGCACAAACAGGAGTCTCGAAACAGAGGGGGAGAAACAGGAGGTTGGAAACAGAGAGGCAGAAACAGGAGTCTGGAAACAGCGGGGCAGAAACAGGAGTCTGGAAACAGGGGGGGAGAAACAGGAGTCTGGAAACAGAGCGGCAGAAACAGGAGTCTGAAAACAGATGGGGCGAAACAGGAGTCTGGAAACAGAGGGGGAGAAACAGGAGGCTGGAAACAGAGGGGCAGAAGAAGGAGACTGGAAACAGAGTGTGAGAAACAGGAGTCTGGAAACAGCGGGGCAGAAACTGGAGTCTGGAAACAGAGGGGGAGAAAAAGGAGTCTGGAAACAGAGGGGGAGAAACAGGCGGCTGGAAACAGAGGGGCAGAAACAGGAGGCTGGAAACAGAGGGGGAGAAACAGGGGGCTGGAAACAGAGGGAGAGAAACAGGAGGCTGGAAACAGAGGGGCAGAAACAGGAGGCTGGAAACAGAGGGGCAGAAACAGGAGACTGGAAACAGAGGAGGAGGAACAGGAGGCTGGAAACAGAGGGGCAGAAACAGGAGGCTGGAAACAGAGGGGGAGAAACAGGAGTCTGGATACAGCGGGGCAGAAACAGGAGGCTTGAAACAGAGAGGCAGAAAGAGGGGGCTGGAAACACATGGGCAGAAACAGGAGTCTGGAAACAGAGGGGCAGAAACAGGAGTCTGGAAACAGAGGGGGAGAAACAGGAGTCTGAAAACAGAGGGAGAGAATCAGGAGGCTGGAAACAGAGCGGCAGAAACAGGAGGCTGGAAACAGAGGGGCAGAAACAGGAGACTGGAAACAGAGGGTGAGAAACAGGAGTCTGGAAACAGAGGGGCAGAAACAGGAGTCTGGAAACAGAGGGGGAGAAACAGGAGTCTGGAAACAGAGCGGCAGAAACAGGAGTCTGAAAACAGATGGGGCGAAACAGGAGTCTGGAAACAGAGGGGGAGAAACAGGGGGCTGGAAACAGAGGGGCAGAAACAGGAGGCTGGAAACAGAGGGGGAGAAACAGGAGTCTGGAAACAGAGGGGCAGAAACAGGAGTCTAGAAACAGAGGGTGAGAAACAGGAGTCTGGAAACAGAGCGGCAGAAACAGGAGGCTGGAAACAGAGGGGCAGAAACAGGAGACTGGAAACAGAGGGGGAGAAACAGGAGTCTGGAAACAGAGCGGCAGAAACAGGAGTCTGAAAACAGATGGGGCGAAACAGGAGTCTGGAAACAGAGGGGCAGAAACAGGAGTCTGGAAACAGAGGGGCAGAAACAGGAGTCTGGAAACAGAGGGTGAGAAACAGGAGTCTGGAAACAGAGTGGCAGAAACAGGAGTCTGGAAACAGAGGGGGAGAAACAGGAGCCTGGAAACAGAGGGAGAGAAACAGGAGGCTGGAAACAGAGGGGCAGAAACAGGAGGCTGGAAACAGAGGGGCAGAAACAGGAGACTGGAAACAGAGGGTGAGAAACAGGAGTCTGGAAACAGAGGGTGAGAAACAGGACTCTGGAAACAGAGAGGCAGAAACAGGAGTCTGGAAACAGAGGGGCAGAAACAGGAGTGTGGAAACAGAGGGGCAGAAACA
Organism: Carcharhinus amblyrhynchos; assembly: GCF_965287045.1. NCBI lineage: Eukaryota > Metazoa > Chordata > Chondrichthyes > Carcharhiniformes > Carcharhinidae > Carcharhinus > Carcharhinus amblyrhynchos. The sequence goes on from NW_027650152.1 coordinate 41,435, forward strand.
GGAGTCTGGAAACAGAGGGTGAGAAACAGGTGTCTGGAAACAGAGGGGCAGAAACAGGAGTCTGGAAACAGAGGGGGAGAAACAGGAGTCTAGAAACAGAGGGTGAGAAACAGGAGTCTGGAAACAGAGCGGCAGAAACAGGAGGCTGCAAACAGAGGGGCAGAAACAGGAGACTGGAAACAGAGGGTGAGAAACAGGAGTCTGGAAACAGATGGGCAGAAACAGGAGTCTGGAAACAGAGGGGGAGAAACAGGAGACTGGAAACAGAGCGGCAGAAACAGGAGTCTGAAAACAGATGGGGAGAAACAGGAGTCTGGAAACAGAGGGGGAGAAACAGGGGGCTGGAAACAGAGGGGCAGCAACAGGAGGATGGAAACAGAGGGGGAGAAACAGGAGTCTGGAAACAGAGGGGCAGAAACAGGAGTCTGGAACCAGATTGGGAGAAACAGGAGTCTGGAAACAGAGGGAGAGAAACAGGAGGCAGGAAACAGAGGGGCAGAAACAGGAGGGTGGAAACAGAGGGGCAGAAACAGGAGACTGGAAACAGAGGGTGAGAAACAGGAGTCTGGAAACAGAGGGGGAGAAATAGGAGTCTGGAAACAGAGGGGGAGAAACAGGAGTCTGGAAACAGAGGGGCAGAAACAGGATTCTGGAAACAGAGGGGGAGAAACAGGAGTCTGGAAACAGAGGGGGAGAAACAAGAGGCTGGAAAGAGGGGGCAGAAACAGGAGGCTGGAAACAGAGGGGCAGAAACAGGAGTCTGGAAACAATGGGGCAGAAACAGGAGTCTGGAAACGGAGGGGCAGAAACAGGAGTCTGGAAAAAGAGGGCGAGAAACAGGAGGCTGGAAACAGAGGGGCAGAATCAGGAGACTGGAAACAGAGGGGCAGAAACAGGCGTCTGGAAACACAGGGGCAGAAACAGGAGCCTGGAAACAGAGGGTGAGAAACAGGAGTCTGGAAACAGATGGGCAGAAACAGGAGTCTGGAAACAGAGGGGGAGAAACAGGAGTCTGGAAACAGAGCGGCAGAAACAGGAGTCTGAAAACAGATGGGGAGAAACAGGAGTCTGGAAACACAGGGGGAGAAACAGGGGGCTGGAAACAGAGGGGCAGAAACAGGAGGATGGAAACAGAGGGGGAGAAACAGGAGTCTGGAAACAGAGGGGCAGAAACAGGAGTCTGGAACCAGAGGGGGAGAAACAGGAGTCTGGAAATAGAGGGAGAGAAACAGGAGGCTGGAAACAGAGGGGCAGAAACAGGAGGCTGGAAACAGAGGGGCAGAAACAGGAGACTGGAAACAGAGTGTGAGAAACAGGAGTCTGGAAACAGTGGGGGAGAAATAGGAGTCTGGAAACAGAGGGGGAGAAACAGGAGTCTGGAAACAGAGGGGCAGAAACAGGATTCTGGAAACATAGGGGGAGAAACAGGAGTCTGGAAACAGAGGGGGAGAAACAGGAGGCTGGAAAGAGGGGGCAGAAACAGGAGGCTGGAAACAGAGGGGCAGAAACAGGAGTCTGGAAAAAGAGGGCGAGAAACAGGAGGCTGGAAACAGAGGGGCAGAATCAGGAGACTGGAAACAGAGGGGCAGAAACAGGCGTCTGGAAACAGAAGGGCAGAAACAGGAGCCTGGAAACAGAGGGTGAGAAACTGGAGTCAGGAAACAGAGGGTGAGAAAGAGGAGGCTGGAAACAGATGGGCAGATTCAGGAGACTGGAAACATAGGGGCAGAAACAGGAGTCTGGAAACAGAGGGTGAGAAACAGGACTCTGGAAACAGAGAGGCAGAAACAGGAGTCTGGAAACAGAGGGGCAGAAACAGGATTGTGGAAACAGAGGGGCAGAAACAGGAGTCTGGAAACAGAGGGTGAGAAACTGGTGTCTGGAAACAGAGGGGCAGAAACAGGAGTCTGGAAACAGACGGGGAGAAACAGGAGTCTAGAAACAGAGGGTGAGAAACAGGAGTCTGGAAACAGAGCGGCAGAAACAGGAGCCTGGAAACAGAGGGGCAGAAATCGGAGTCTGGAAACAGAGGGGGAGAAACAGGAGTCTGGAAACAGAGGGGCAGAAACAGGAGTCTGGAAACAGAGGGGCAGAAACAGGAGTCTGGAAACAGAGGGTGCGAAACAGGAGGCTGGAAACAGAGGGTGAGAAACAGGAGTCTGGAAACAGAGAGGCAGAAACAGGAGTCTCGAAACAGAGGGGGAGAAACAGGAGTCTGGAAACAGGGGGGGAGAAACAGGAGTCTGGAAACAGTGGGGCACAAACAGGAGTCTCGAAACAGAGGGGGAGAAACAGGAGGTTGGAAACAGAGAGGCAGAAACAGGAGTCTGGAAACAGCGGGGCAGAAACAGGAGTCTGGAAACAGAGGGGGAGAAACAGGAGTCCGGAAACAGAGTGTGAGATACAGGCGTCTGGAAACAGAGGGGCAGAAACAGGAGTCTGGAAACAGAGGGGCAGAAACAGGAGCCTGGAAACTGAGGGTGAGAAACAGGAGTCTGGAAACAGTGGGGGAGAATCAGGAGTCTGGAAACAGAGGGGAAGAAACAGGAGTCTGGAAACAGAGGGGCAGAAACAGGAGTCTGGAAACACAGGGGGAGAAACAGCAGTCTGGAAACAGAGGGGCAGAAACAGGAGTCTGGAAACAGAGGGGCAGAAATCGGAGTCTGGAAACAGAGGGGGAGAAACAGGAGTCTGGAAACAGAGGGGCAGAAACAGGAGTCTGGAAACAGAGGGGCAGAAATAGGAGTCTGGAAACAGAGGGTGCGAAACAGGAGGCTGGAAACAGAGGGTGAGAAACAGGAGTCTGGAAACAGAGAGGCAGAAACAGGAGTCTCGAAACAGAGGGGGAGAAACAGGAGTCTGGAAACAGTGGGGGAGAAACAGGAGTCTGGAAACAGTGGGGCAGAAACAGGAGTCTCGAAACAGAGGGGGAGAAACAGGAGGTTGGAAACGGAGAGGCAGAAACAGGAGTCTGGAAACAGCGGGGCAGAAACAGGAGTCTGGAAACAGAGGGGGAGAAACAGGAGTCTGGAAACAGAGTGTGAGAAACAGGCGTCTGGAAACAGAGGGGCAGAAACAGGAGTCTGGAAACAGAGGGGCAGAAACAGGTGCCTGGAAACTGAGGGTGAGAAACAGGAGTCTGGAAACAGAGGGGGAGAAACAGGAGTCTGGAAACAGAGGGGAAGATACAGGAGTCTGGAAACAGAGGGGCAGAAACAGGAGTGTGGAAACAGAGGGGCAGAAACAGGAGTCTGGAAACAGAGGGTGAGAAACTGGTGTCTGGAAACAGAGGGGCAGAAACAGGAGTCTGGAAACAGACGGGGAGAAACAGGAATCTAGAAACAGAGGGTGAGAAACAGGAGTCTGGAAACAGAGCGGCAGAAACAGGAGACTGGAAACAGAGGGTGCGAAACAGGAGGCTGGAAACAGAGGGTGAGAAACAGGAGTCTGGAAACAGAGGGGGAGAAACAGCAGTCTGGAAACAGAGGGGCAGAAACAGGAGTCTGGAAACAGAGGGGCAGAAACAGGAGTCTGGAAACAGAGGGTGAGAAACAGGAGTCTGGAAACAGAGGGTGTGAAACGGGAGTCTGGAAACAGAGGGCGAGAAACAGGAGTCTGGAAACAGAGGGGCAGAAACAGGAGTCAGGAAACAGAGGGGCAGAAACAGGAGTCTGGAAACAGAGGGGCAGAAACAGGAGCCTGGAACCAGAGGGTGAGAAACTGGATTCAGGAAACAGAGGGTGAGAAAGAGGAGGCTGGAAACAGAGGGGCAGAAACAGGAGTCTGGAAACAGAGGGTGAGAAACAGGAGTCTGGAAACTGAGGGGCAGAAACAGGAGTCTGGAAACAGAGGGGCAGAAACATGAGTCTGGAAACAGAGGGTGAGAAATAGGAGTCTGGAAACAGAGGGGCAGAAACAAGAGTCTGGAAACAGAGGGGGAGAAACAGGAGTCTAGAAACAGAGGGTGAGAAACAGGGGTCTGGAAACAGAGCGGCAGAAACAGGAGCCTGGAAACAGAGGGGCAGAAACCGGAGTCTGGAAAAAGAGGGGCAGAAACAGGAGTCTGGAAACAGAGGCGAAGAGACAGGAGTCTGGAAACAGAGGGGCAGAAACAGGAGTCTGGAAACAGTGGGGCAGAAACAGGCGTCTGGAAATAGAGGGGGAGAAACAGGCGTCTGGAAACAGAGGGCGAGAAAAAGGAGGCTGGAAACAGAGGGGCAGAAACAGGAGTCTGGAAACAGAGGGTGAGAAACAGGTGTCTGGGAACAGAGGGGGAGAAACAGGAGTCTGGAAACAGAAGGGGAGAAACAGGAGTCTGGAAACAGAGGGGGAGAAACAGGAGTCTGGTAATAGAGGGTGAGAAACAGGAGACTGGAAACAGAGGGGCAGAAACAGGAGTCTGGAAACAGAGGGGCAGAAACAGGAGCCTGGAAACAGAGGGTGAGAAACTGGAGTCAGGAAACAGAGGGTGAGGAAGAGGAGGCTGGAAACAGAGGGTCAGAATCAGGAGGCTGGAAACAGAGGGGCAGAAACAGGAGTCTGGAAACAGTGGGTGAGAAACAGGAGTCTGGAAACAGTGAGGCAGAAACAGGAGTCTGGAAACAGAGGGGCAGAAACAGGAGTGTGGAAACAGAGGGGCAGAAAAAGGAGTCTGGAAACACAGGGTGAGAAACAGGCGTCTGGAAACAGAGGGGCAGAAACCGGAGTCTGGAAACAGAGGGGGAGAAACAGGAGTCTAGAAACAGAGGGTGAGAAACAGGAGTCTGGAAACAGAGCGGCAGAAACAGGAGTCTGGAAACAGAGGAGGAGAAACAGGAGTCTGGAAATAGACTGGCAGAAACCGGAGTCTGGAAACAGAGGGGCAGAAACAGGAGCCTGGAAACCGAGGGGCAGAAACAGGAGTCTGGAAACAGAGGGGGAGAAACAGGAGTCTGGAAACAGAGGGGCAGAAACAGGAGTCTGGAAACAGAGGGGGTGAAAGATGAGTCTGGAAACAGTTGGAGAGAAACAGGAGGCTGGAAACAGAGGGGGAGAAACAGGAGTCTGGAAACAGTGGCGGAGAAACAGGAGTCTGGAAACAGAAGGGGAGAAACAGGAGTCCGGAAACAGAGGTGGGGAAACAGGAGTCTGGAAACTGAGGGGCAGAAACAGGAGTCTGAAAACAGAGGAGGAGAAACAGGAGTCTGGAAACAGAGGGGGAGAAACAGGAGGCTGGAAACAGAGGAGGAGAAACAGGAGGCAGGAAACAGAGGGGCAGAAACAGGAGTCTGAAAACTGAGGAGGAGAAACAGGAGGCTGGAAACAGAGGGGCAGAAACAAGAGGCTGGAAACAGAGGGGCAGAAACAGGAGGCCGGAAACAGAGAGGCAGAAAGAGGAGGCTGGAAACAGAGGGGCAGAAACAGAGGTCTGGAAACAGAGGGGCAGAAACAGGAGTCTGGAAACAGAGGGGGAGAAACAGGAGTCTGGAAACAGAGGGAGAGAAACAGGAGGCTGGAAACAGAGGGGCAGAAAGAGGAGTCTGAAAACAGAGGGGGAGAAACAGGAGTCTGGAAACAGAGGGGGAGAAACAGGGGGCTGGAAACAGAGGGGCAGAAACAGGAGTCTGGAAACAGAGGGGGAGAAACAGGGGGCTGGAAACAGAGGGGCAGAAACAGGAGTCTCGAAACAGAGGGGGAGAAACAGGAGTCTGGAAACAGGGGGTGAGAAACAGGAGGCTTGAAACAGAGAGGCAGAAAGAGGAGGCTGGAAACAGAGGGGCAGAAAGAGGAGTCTGGAAACAGAGGGGCAGAAACAGGAGTCTGGAAACAGAGGGGGAGAAACAGGAGTCTGAAAACAGAGGGAGAGAATCAGGAGGCTGGAAACAGAGCGGCAGAAACAGGAGGCTGGAAACAGAGGGGCAGAAACAGGAGTCTGGAAACAGAGGGTGAGAAACAGGAGTCTGGAAACAGACGGGCAGAAACAGGAGTCTGGAAACAGAGGGGGAGAAACAGGAGTCTGGAAACAGAGCGGCAGAAACAGGAGTCTGAAAGCAGATGGGGCGAAACTGGAGTCTGGAAACAGAGGGGGAGAAACAGGGGGCTGGAAACAGAGGGGCAGAAACAGGAGGCTGGAAACAGAGGGGCAGAAACAGGAGTATGGAAACAGAGGGGGAGAAACAGGAGTCTGGAAACAGAGGGGGAGAAACAGGAGGCTGGGAAGAGGGTGCAGCAACAGGAGGCTGGAAACAGAGGGGCAGAAACAGGAGTCTGGAAACAGTGGGGCAGAAACAGGAGTCTGGAAACCGAGGGGCAGAAACAGGAGTCTGGAAAAAGAGGGCGAGAAACAGGAGGCTGGAAACAGAGGGGCAGATTCAGGAGACTGGAAACAAAGGGGCAGAAACAGGCGTCTAGAAACCGAGGGGCAGAAACAGGAGTCTGGAAACAGACGGGGAGAAACCGGAAACTGGAAACAGAGGGGGAGAAACAGGAGTCTGGAAACAGATGGGGAGAAACAGGAGTCTGGAAACAGAGGGTGAGAAACAGGAGACTGGAAACAGAGGGGCAGAAACAGGAGTCTGGAAACAGAGTGGCAGAAACAGGAGTCTGGAAACAGAGGGGCAGAAACAGGAGTGTGGAAACAGAGGGGCAGAATCAGGAGTCTGGAAACAGAGGGTGAGAAACAGGAGTCTGGAAACAGAGGGGCAGAAACAGGAGTCTGGAAACAGAGGGGGAGAAACAGGAGTCTAGAAACAGAGGGTGAGAAAAAGGAGTCTGGAAACAGAGCGGCAGAAACAGGAGCCTGGAAACAGAGGGGCAGAAACCGGAGTCTGGAAAAAGAGGGTGAGAAACAGGAGGCTGGAAACAGAGGGTGAGAAACAGGAGTCTGGAAACAGAGAGGCAGAAACAGGAGTCTGGAAACAGAGGGGGAGAAACAGGAGTCTGGAAACAGGGGGGGAGAAACAGGAGTCTGGAAACAGTGGGGCAGAAACAGGAGTCTCGAAGCAGAGAGGGAGAAACAGGAGGTTGGAAACAGAGAGGCAGAAACAGGAGTCTGGAAACAGAGGGGCAGAAACAGGAGTCTGGAAGCAGAGGGGGAGAAACAGGAGTCTGGAAACAGAGGGGGAGGATCAGGAGTCTGGAAACAGAGGGGAAGAAACAGTAGTCTGGAAACAGAGGGGCAGAAACAGGAGTGTGGAAACAGAGGGGCAGAAACAGGAGTCTGGAAACAGAGGGTGAGAAACAGGAGTCTGGAAACAGAGTGTGAGAAACAGGCGTCTGGAAACAGAGGGGCAGAAACAGGAGTCTGGAAACAGAGGGGCAGAATCAGGAGCCTGGAAACTGAGGGTGAGAAACAGGAGTCTGGAAACAGAGGGGGAGGATCAGGAGTCTGGAAACAGAGGGGAAGAAACAGTAGTCTGGAAACAGAGGGGCAGAAACAGGAGTCTGGAAACAGAGGGGGAGAAACAGGAGTCTGGAAACAGAGGGGCACAAACAGGAGTCTGGAAACAGAGGGGCAGAAACAGGAGTCTGGAAACAGAGGGTGAGAAACAGGAGTCTGGAAGCAGAGAGTGTGAAACGGGAGTCTGGAAACAGAGGGCGAGAAACAGGAGTCTGGAAACAGAGGGTGAGAAAGAGGAGGCTGGAAACAGAGGGGCAGAAACAGGAGTCTGGAAACAGAGGGTGAGAAACAGGAGTCTGGAAACAGAGGGGCAGAAACAGGAGTCTGGAAACAGAGGGGCAGAAACAGGAGTCTGGAAACAGAGGGGCAGAAACAGGAGTGTGGAAACAGAGGGGCAGAAACAGGAGTCTGGAAACAGAGGGTGAGAAACAGGAGTCTGGAAACAGAGGGGCAGAAACAAGAGTCTGGAAACAGAGGGGGAGAAACAGGAGTCTAGAAACAGAGGGTGAGAAACAGGAGTCTGGAAACAGAGCGGCAGAAACAGGAGCCTGGAAACAGAGGGGCAGAAACCGGAGTCTGGAAAAAGAGGGGCAGAAACAGGAGTCTGGAAACAGAGGGGGAGAAACAGGAGTCTGGAAACAGAGGGAGAGAAACAGGAGGCTGGAAACAGAGCGGCAGAAACAGGAGGCTGGAAACAGAGGGGCAGAAACTGGAGTCTGGAAACAGAGGGGGAGAAACAGGAGTCTGGAAACAGAGGGGCAGAAACAGGAGTCTGGAAACAGAGGGGGAGAAACAGGAGTCTGGAAACAGAGGGGCAGAAACAGGAGTCTGGAAACAGATGGGGAGAAACAGGAGGCTGGAAACAGAGGGGCAGCAACAGGAGACTGGAAACAGAGGGTGAGAAACAGGTGTCTTGAAACAGAGGGGGAGAAATAGGAGTCTGGAAACAGAGGGGGAGAAACAGGAGTCTGGAAACAGAGGGGCAGAAACAGGAGTGTGGAAACAGAGGGGCAGAAACAGGAGTCTGGAAACAGAGGGTGAGAAACAGGAGTCTGGAAACAGAGGGGCAGAAACAAGAGTCTGGAAACAGAGGGGGAGAAACAGGAGTCTAGAAACAGAGGGTGAGAAACAGGAGTCTGGAAACAGAGCGGCAGAAACAGGAGCCTGGAAACAGAGGGGCAGAAACCGGAGTCTGGAAAAAGAGGGGCAGAAACAGGAGTCTGGAAACAGAGGGGGAGAAACAGGAGTCTGGAAACAGAGGGAGAGAAACAGGAGGCTGGAAACAGAGCGGCAGAAACAGGAGGCTGGAAACAGAGGGGCAGAAACTGGAGTCTGGAAACAGAGGGGGAGAAACAGGAGTCTGGAAACAGAGGGGCAGAAACAGGAGTCTGGAAACAGAGGGGGAGAAACAGGAGTCTGGAAACAGAGGGGCAGAAACAGGAGTCTGGAAACAGATGGGGAGAAACAGGAGGCTGGAAACAGAGGGGCAGCAACAGGAGACTGGAAACAGAGGGTGAGAAACAGGTGTCTTGAAACAGAGGGGGAGAAATAGGAGTCTGGAAACAGAGGGGGAGAAACAGGAGTCTGGAAACAGAGGGGCAGAAACAGGATTCTGGAAACAGAGGGGGAGAAACAGGAATTTGGAAACAGAGGGGGAGAAACAGGAGGCTGTAAAGAGGGGGCAGAAACAGGAGGCTGGAAACAGAGGGGCAGAAACAGGAGTCTGGAAACAGTGGGGCAGAAACCGGAGTCTGGAAACGGAGGGGCAGAAACAGGAGTCTGGAAAAAGAGGGCGAGAAACAGGAGGCTGGAAACAGAGGGGCAGAATCAGGAGACTGGAAACAGAGGGGCAGAAACAGGCGTCTGGAAACAGAGGGGCAGAAACAGGAGTCTGGAAACAGAGGGGGAGAAACAGGAGTCTGGAAACAGAGGGGGAGAAACAGGAGTCTGGAAACAGATGGGGAGAAACAGGAGTCTGGAAACAGAGGGTGAGAAACAGGAGACTGGAAACAGAGGGTGAGAAAGAGGAGGCTGGAAACAGAGGGGCAGATTCAGGAGACTGGAAACAGAGGGGCAGAAACAGGAGTCTGGAAACAGATAGGCAGAAACAGGAGTCTGGAAACAGAGGGGCAGAAACAGGAGTCTGGAAACAGAGGGTGAGAAACAGGAGTCTGGAAACAGAAGTGCAGAAACAGGAGTCTGGAATCAGAGGGGGAGAAACAGGAGTCTAGAAACAGAGGGTGAGAAACAGGAGTCTGGAAACAGAGCGGCGGAAACAGGAGCCTGGAAACAGAGGGGCAGAAACCGGAGTCTGGAAACAGAGGGGGGAATCAGGAGTCTGGAAACAGAGGGGCAGAAACAGGAGTCTGGAAACAGAGGGGCAGAAACAGGAGTCTGGAAACAGAGGGTGAGAACAGGAGGCTGGAAACAGAGGGTGAGAAACAGGAGTCTGGAAACAGAGAGGCAGAAACAGGAGTCTCGAAACAGAGGGGGAGAAACAGGAGTCTGGAAACAGGGGGGGAGAAACTGGAGTCTGGAAACAGTGGGGCAGAAACAGGAGTCTCGAAACAGAGGGGGAGAAACAGGAGTCTGGAAACAGAGGGGGAGAAACAGGAGTCTGGAAACAGAGGGGCAGAAACAGGAGACTGGAAACTGAGGGTGAGAAACAGGAGTCTGGAAACAGAGGGGGAGAAACAGGAGTCTGGAAACAGAGGGGACGAAACAGGAGTCTGGAAACAGAGGGGCAGAAACAGGAGTCTGGAAACAGAGGGGCAGAAACAGGAGTCTGGAAACAGAGGGGCAGAAACAGGAGTCTGGAAACAGAGGGGCAGAAACAGGAGTCTGGAAACAGAGGGTGAGAAACAGGAGTCTGGAAACAGAGGGTGTGAAACGGGAGTCTGGAAACAGAGGGCGAGAAACAGGAGTCTGGAAACAGAGGGGCAGAAACAGGAGTCTGGAAACAGAGGGGCAGAAACAGGAGTCTGGAAACAGAGGGGCAGAAACAGGAGCCTGGAAACAGAGTGTGAGAAACTGGAGTCAGGAAACAGAGGGTGAGAAAGAGGAGGCTGGAAACAGAGGGGCAGAAACAGGAGTCTGGAAACAGACGGTGAGAAACAGGAGTCTGGAAACAGAGGGGCAGAAACAGGAGTCTGGAAACAGAGGGGCAGAAACAGGAGTCTGGAAACAGAGGGGCAGAAACAGGAGACTGGAAACTGAGGGTGAGAAACAGGAGTCTGGAAACAGAGGGGGAGAAACAGGAGTCTGGAAACAGAGGGGACGAAACAGGAGTCTGGAAACAGAGGGGCAGAAACTGGAGTCTGGAAACAGAGGGGGAGAAACAGGAGTCTGGAAACAGAGGGGCAGAAACAGGAGTCTGGAAACAGAGGGGCAGAAACAGGAGTCTGGAAACAGAGGGTGAGAAACAGGAGTCTGGAAACAGAGGGTGTGAAACGGGAGTCTGGAAACAGAGGGCGAGAAACAGGAGTCTGGAAACAGAGGGGCAGAAACAGGAGTCTGGAAACAGAGGGGCAGAAACAGGAGTCTGGAAACAGAGGGGCAGAAACAGGAGCCTGGAAACAGAGTGTGAGAAACTGGAGTCAGGAAACAGAGGGTGAGAAAGAGGAGGCTGGAAACAGAGGGGCAGAAACAGGAGTCTGGAAACAGACGTTGAGAAACAGGAGTCTGGAAACAGAGGGGCAGAAACAGGAGTCTGGAATCAGAGGGGCAGAAACAGGAGTCTGGAAACAGAGGGGCAGAAACAGGAGTCTGGAAACAGAGGGGCAGAAACAGGAGTCTGGAAACAGAGGGGCAGAAACAAGAGTCTGGAAACAGAGGGGGAGAAACAGGAGTCTAGAAACAGAGGGTGAGAAACAGGAGTCTGGAAACAGAGCGGCAGAAACAGGAGCCTGGAAACAGAGGAGCAGAAACCGGAGTCTGGAAAAAGAGGGGCAGAAACAGGAGTCTGGAAACAGAGGCGAAGAAACAGGAGTCTGGAAACAGAGGGGCAGAAACAGGAGTCTGGAAACAGTGGGGCAGAAACAGGAGTCTGGAAATAGAGGGGGAGAAACAGGAGTCTGGAAACCGAGGGCGAGAAAAAGGAGGCTGGAAACAGAGGGGCAGAAACAGGAGGCTGGAAAGAGAGGGTGAGAAACAGGAGTCTGGAAACAGAGGGGGAGAAACACGAGTCTGGAAACAGAGGGGGAGAAACAGGAGTCTGGATACAGAGGGGGAGAAACAGGATTCTGGAAACAGAGGGGGAGAAACAGGAGTCTGGTAATAGAGGGTGAGAAACAGGAGACTGGAAACAGAGGTTGAGAAACTGGAGTCAGGAAACAGAGGGTGAGAAAGAGGAGGCTGGAAACAGAGGGGCAGAATCAGGAGGCTGGAAACAGAGGGGCAGAAACAGGAGTCTGGAAACAGTGGGTGAGAAACAGGAGTCCGGAAACAGCGAGGCAGAAACAGGAGTCTGGAAACATAGGAGCAGAAACAGGAGTGTGGAAACAGAGGGGCAGAAAAAGGAGTCTGGAAACACAGGGTGAGAAACAGGCGTCTGGAAACAGAGGGGCAGAAACAGGAGTCTGGAAACAGAGGGGGAGAAACAGGAGTCTAGAAACAGAGTGTGAGAAACAGGAGTCTGGAAACAGAGCGGCAGAAACAGGAGTCTGGAAACAGAGGAGGAGAAACAGGAGTCTGGAAATAGACTGGCAGAAACCGGAGTCTGGAAACAGAGGGTGAGAAACAGGAGGCTGGAAACAGACGGTGTGAAACAGGAGTCTGGAAACAAGGAGGCAGAAACAGGAGTCTCGAAACAGAGGGGGAGAAACAGGAGTCTGGAAACAGGGGGGGAGAAACAGGAGTCTGGAAACAGAGGGGCAGAAACAGGAGTCTGGAAACAGAGGGGGAGAAACAGGATTCTGGAAACAGAGGGTGAGAAACAGGCGTCTGGAAACAGAGGGGCAGAAACAGGTGTCTGGATACAATGGGGCAGAAACAGGAGTCTGGAAAAAGAGAGTGAGAAACAGGAGTCTCGAAATACAGGGTGAGAAACAGGCGTCTGGAAACAGAGGGGCAGAAACAGGAGTCTGGAAACAGAGGGGCAGAAACAGGAGCCTGGAAACTGAGGGTGAGGAACAGGAGTCTGGAAACAGAGGGGGAGAAACAGGAGTCTGGAAACAGAGGGGCAGAAACAGGAGCCTGGAAACTGAGGGTGAGAAACAGGAGTCTGGAAACAGATGGGGAGAAACAGGAGTCTGGAAACAGAGGGGAAGAAACAGTAGTCTGGAAACAGAGGGGCAGAAACAGGAGTCTGGAAACAGAGGGGGAGAAACAGGAGTCTGGAAACAGAGGGGCAGAAACAGGAGTCTGGAAACAGAGGGGCAGAAACAGGAGTCTGGAAACAGAGGGTGAGAAACAGGAGTCTGGAAACACAGGGTGTGAAACGGGAGTCTGGAAACAGAGGGCGAGAAACAGGAGTCTGGAAACAGAGGGTGAGAAAGAGGAGGCTGGAAACAGAGGGGCAGAAACAGGAGTCTGGAAACAGAGGGTGAGAAACAGGAGTCTGGAGACAGAGGGGCAGAAACAGGAGTCTGGAAACAGAGGGGCAGAAACAGGAGTCTGGAAACAGAGGGGCAGAAACAGGAGTGTGGAAACAGAGGGGCAGAAACAGGAGTCTGGAAACAGAGGGTGAGAAACAGGAGTCTGGAAACAGAGGGGCAGAAACAGGAGTCTGGAAACAGAGGGGGAGAAAGAGGAGTCTAGAAACAGAGGGTGAGAAACAGGAGTCTGGAAACAGAGCGGCAGAAACAGGAGCCTGGAAACAGAGGGGCAGAAACCGGAGTCTGGAAAAAGAGGGGCAGAAACACGAGTCTGGAAACAGAGGGGGAGAAACAGGAGTCTGGAAACAGAGGGAGAGAAACAGGAGGCTGGAAACAGAGCGGCAGAAACAGGAGGCTGGAAACAGAGGGGCAGAAACAGGAGACTGGAAACAGAGGGTGAGAAAAAGGAGTCTGGAAACAGACGGGCAAAAACAGGAGTCTGGAAACAGAGGGGGAGAAACAGGAGTCTGGAAACAGAGAGGCAGAAACAGGAGTCTGAATACAGATGGGGAGAAACAGGAGTCTGGAAACAGAGTGGGAGAAAAGGGGGCTGGAAACAGAGGGCAGAAACAGGAGGCTGGAAACAGAGGGGGAGAAACAGGAGTCTGGAAACAGAGGGGCAGAAACAGGAGTCTGGAAACAGAGGGGGAGAAACAGGAGTCTGGAAACAGAGGGAGAGAAACAGGAGGCTGGAAACAGAGGGGCAGAAACAGGAGGCTGGAAACAGAGGGGCAGAAACAGGAGACTGGAAACAGAGGGTGAGAAACAGGAGTCTGGAAACAGAGGGGGAGAAATAGGAGTCTGGAAACAGAGGGGGAGAAACAGCAGTCTGGAAACAGAGGGGCAGAAACAGGATTCTGGAAACAGAGGGGGAGAAACAGGAGTCTGGAAACAGAGGGGGAGAAACAGGAGTCTGTAAAGAGGGGGCAGAAACAGGAGGCTGGAAACAGAGGGGCAGAAACAGGAGTCTGGAAACAGAGGGGCAGAAACAGGAGCCTGGAAACAGAGGGTGAGAAACTGGAGTCAGGAAACAGAGGGTGAGAAAGAGGAGGCTGGAAACAGAGGGGCAGAATCAGGAGGCTGGAAACAGAGGGGCAGAAACAGGAGTGTGGAAACAGAGGGGCAGAAAAAGGAGTCTGGAAACACAGGGTGAGAAACAGGCGTCTGGAAACAGAGGGGCAGAAACCGGAGTCTGGAAACAGAGGGGGAGAAACAGGAGTCTAGAAACAGAGGGTGAGAAACAGGAGTCTGGAAACAGAGCGGCAGAAACAGGAGTCTGGAAACAGAGGAGGAGAAACAGGAGTCTGGAAACAGAGGGGGTGAAAGATGAGTCTGGAAACAGTTGGAGAGAAACAGGAGGCTGGAAATAGACTGGCAGAAACCGGAGTCTGGAAACAGAGGGGCAGAAACAGGAGCCTGGAAACCGAGGGGCAGAAACAGGAGTCTGGAAACAGAGGGGGAGAAACAGGAGTCTGGAAACAGAGGGGCAGAAACAGGAGTCTGGAAACAGAGGGGGTGAAAGATGAGTCTGGAAACAGTTGGAGAGAAACAGGAGGCTGGAAACAGAGGGGGAGAAACAGGAGTCTGGAAACAGTGGCGGAGAAACAGGAGTCTGGAAACAGAAGGGGAGAAACAGGAGTCCGGAAACAGAGGTGGGGAAACAGGAGTCTGGAAACTGAGGGGCAGAAACAGGAGTCCGAAAACAGAGGAGGAGAAACAGGAGTCTGGAAACAGAGGGGGAGAAACAGGAGGCTGGAAACAGAGGAGGAGAAACAGGAGGCAGGAAACAGAGGGGCAGAAACAGGAGTCTGAAAACTGAGGAGGAGAAACAGGAGGCTGGAAACAGAGGGGCAGAAACAAGAGGCTGGAAACAGAGGGGCAGAAACAGGAGGCCGGAAACAGAGAGGCAGAAAGAGGAGGCTGGAAACAGAGGGGCAGAAACAGAGGTCTGGAAACAGAGGGGCAGAAACAGGAGTCTGGAAACAGAGGGGGAGAAACAGGAGTCTGGAAACAGAGGGAGAGAAACAGGAGGCTGGAAACAGAGGGGCAGAAAGAGGAGTCTGAAAACAGAGGGGGAGAAACAGGAGTCTGGAAACAGAGGGGGAGAAACAGGGGGCTGGAAACAGAGGGGCAGAAACAGGATGCTGGAAACAGAGGGGGAGAAACAGGGGGCTGGAAACAGAGGGGCAGAAACAGGAGTCTCGAAACAGAGGGGGAGAAACAGGAGTCTGGAAACAGGGGGTGAGAAACAGGAGGCTTGAAACAGAGAGGCAGAAAGAGGAGGCTGGAAACAGAGGGGCAGAAAGAGGAGTCTGGAAACAGAGGGGCAGAAACAGGAGTCTGGAAACAGAGGGGGAGAAACAGGAGTCTGAAAACAGAGGGAGAGAATCAGGAGGCTGGAAACAGAGCGGCAGAAACAGGAGGCTGGAAACAGAGGGGCAGAAACAGGAGTCTGGAAACAGAGGGTGAGAAACAGGAGTCTGGAAACAGACGGGCAGAAACAGGAGTCTGGAAACAGAGGGGGAGAAACAGGAGTCTGGAAACAGAGCGGCAGAAACAGGAGTCTGAAAGCAGATGGGGCGAAACTGGAGTCTGGAAACAGAGGGGGAGAAACAGGGGGCTGGAAACAGAGGGGCAGAAACAGGAGGCTGGAAACAGAGGGGGAGAAACAGGAGTCTGGAAACAGAGGGGCAGAAACAGGAGTCTGGAAACAGAGGGGGAGAAACAGGAGTCTGGAAACAGAGGGGGAGAAACAGGAGGCTGGGAAGAGGGTGCAGCAACAGGAGGCTGGAAACAGAGGGGCAGAAACAGGTGTCTGGAAACAGTGGGGCAGAAACAGGAGTCTGGAAACCGAGGGGCAGAAACAGGAGTCTGGAAAAAGAGGGCGAGAAACAGGAGGCTGGAAACAGAGGGGCAGATTCAGGAGACTGGAAACAAAGGGGCAGAAACAGGCGTCTAGAAACCGAGGGGCAGAAACAGGAGTCTGGAAACAGAGGGGGAGAAACCGGAGTCTGGAAACAGAGGGGGAGAAACAGGAGTCTGGAAACAGATGGGGAGAAACAGGAGTCTGGAAACAGAGGGTGAGAAACAGGAGACTGGAAACAGAGGGGCAGAAACAGGAGTCTGGAAACAGAGGGGCAGAAACAGGAGTCTGGAAACAGAGGGGCAGAAACAGGAGTGTGGAAACAGAGGGGCAGAATCAGGAGTCTGGAAACAGAGGGTGAGAAACAGGAGTCTGGAAACAGAGGGGCAGAAACAGGAGTCTGGAAACAGAGGGGGAGAAACAGGAGTCTAGAAACAGAGGGTGAGAAAAAGGAGTCTGGAAACAGAGCGGCAGAAACAGGAGCCTGGAAACAGAGGGGCAGAAACCGGAGTCTGGAAAAAGAGGGTGAGAAACAGGAGGCTGGAAACAGAGGGTGAGAAACAGGAGTCTGGAAACAGAGAGGCAGAAACAGGAGTCTGGAAACAGAGGGGGAGAAACAGGAGTCTGGAAACAGGGGGGGAGAAACAGGAGTCTGGAAACAGTGGGGCAGAAACAGGAGTCTCGAAGCAGAGAGGGAGAAACAGGAGGTTGGAAACAGAGAGGCAGAAACAGGAGTCTGGAAACAGAGGGGCAGATACAGGAGTCTGGAAGCAGAGGGGGAGAAACAGGAGTCTGGAAACAGAGGGGGAGGATCAGGAGTCTGGAAACAGAGGGGAAGAAACAGTTGTCTGGAAACAGAGGGGCAGAAACAGGAGTGTGGAAACAGAGGGGCAGAAACAGGAGTCTGGAAACAGAGGGTGAGAAACAGGAGTCTGGAAACAGAGGGGCAGAATCAGGAGCCTGGAAACTGAGGGTGAGAAACAGGAGTCTGGAAACAGAGGGGGAGGATCAGGAGTCTGGAAACAGAGGGGAAGAAACAGTAGTCTGGAAACAGAGGGGCAGAAACAGGAGTCTGGAAACAGAGGGGCAGAAACAGGAGTCTGGAAACAGAGGGGCAGAATCAGGAGCCTGGAAACTGAGGGTGAGAAACAGGAGTCTGGAAACAGAGGGGGAGGATCAGGAGTCTGGAAACAGAGGGGAAGAAACAGTAGTCTGGAAACAGAGGGGCAGAAACAGGAGTCTGGAAACAGAGGGGGAGAAACAGGAGTCTGGAAACAGAGGGGCACAAACAGGAGTCTGGAAACAGAGGGGCAGAAACAGGAGTCTGGAAACAGAGGGTGAGAAACAGGAGTCTGGAAGCAGAGAGTGTGGAACGGGAGTCTGGAAACAGAGGGCGAGAAACAGGAGTCTGGAAACAGAGGGTGAGAAAGAGGAGGCTGGAAACAGAGGGGCAGAAACAGGAGTCTGGAAACAGAGGGTGAGAAACAGGAGTCTGGAAACAGAGGGGCAGAAACAGGAGTCTGGAAACAGAGGGGCAGAAACAGGAGTCTGGAAACAGAGGGGCAGAAACAGGAGTGTGGAAACAGAGGGGCAGAAACAGGAGTCTGGAAACAGAGGGTGAGAAACAGGAGTCTGGAAACAGAGGGGCAGAAACAAGAGTCTGGAAACAGAGGGGGAGAAACAGGAGTCTAGAAACAGAGGGTGAGAAACAGGAGTCTGGAAACAGAGCGGCAGAAACAGGAGCCTGGAAACAGAGGGGCAGAAACCGGAGTCTGGAAAAAGAGGGGCAGAAACAGGAGTCTGGAAACAGAGGGGGAGAAACAGGAGTCTGGAAACAGAGGGAGAGAAACAGGAGGCTGGAAACAGAGCGGCAGAAACAGGAGGCTGGAAACAGAGGGGCAGAAACAGGATTCTGGAAACAGAGGGGGAGAAACAGGAGTTTGGAAACAGAGGGGGAGAAACAGGAGGCTGTAAAGAGGGGGCAGAAACAGGAGGCTGGAAACAGAGGGGCAGAAACAGGAGTCTGGAAACAGTGGGGCAGAAACCGGAGTCTGGAAACGGAGGGGCAGAAACAGGAGTCTGGAAAAAGAGGGCGAGAAACAGGAGGCTGGAAACAGAGGGGCAGAATCAGGAGACTGGAAACAGAGGGGCAGAAACAGGCGTCTGGAAACAGAGGGGCAGAAACAAGAGTCTGGAAACAGAGGGGGAGAAACAGGAGTCTGGAAACAGAGGGGGAGAAACAGGAGTCTGGAAACAGATGGGGAGAAACAGGAGTCTGGAAACAGAGGGTGAGAAACAGGAGACTGGAAACAGAGGGTGAGAAAGAGGAGGCTGGAAACAGAGGGGCAGATTCAGGAGACTGGAAACAGAGGGGCAGAAACAGGAGTCTGGAAACCGATAGGCAGAAACAGGAGTCTGGAAACAGAGGGGCAGAAACAGGAGTCTGGAAACAGAGGGTGAGAAACAGGAGTCTGGAAACAGAAGTGCAGAAACAGGAGTCTGGAATCAGAGGGGGAGAAACAGGAGTCTTGAAACAGAGGGTGAGAAACAGGAGTCTGGAAACAGAGCGGCGGAAACAGGAGCCTGGAAACAGAGGGGCAGAAACCGGAGTCTGGAAACAGAGGGGGGAATCAGGAGTCTGGAAACAGAGGGGCAGAAACAGGAGTCTGGAAACAGAGGGGCAGAAACAGGAGTCTGGAAACAGAGGGTGAGAACAGGAGGCTGGAAACAGAGGGTGAGAAACAGGAGTCTGGAAACAGAGAGGCAGAAACAGGAGTCTCGAAACAGAGGGGGAGAAACAGGAGTCTGGAAACAGGGGGGGAGAAACTGGAGTCTGGAAACAGTGGGGCAGAAACAGGAGTCTCGAAACAGAGGGGGAGAAACAGGAGTCTGGAAACAGAGGGGGAGAAACAGGAGTCTGGAAACAGAGGGGCAGAAACAGGAGACTGGAAACTGAGGGTGAGAAACAGGAGTCTGGAAACAGAGGGGGAGAAACAGGAGTCTGGAAACAGAGGGGACGAAACAGGAGTCTGGAAACAGAGGGGCAGAAACAGGAGTCTGGAAACAGAGGGGCAGAAACAGGAGTCTGGAAACAGAGGGGCAGAAACAGGAGTCTGGAAACAGAGGGGCAGAAACAGGAGTCTGGAAACAGAGGGTGAGAAACAGGAGTCTGGAAACAGAGGGTGTGAAACGGGAGTCTGGAAACAGAGGGCGAGAAACAGGAGTCTGGAAACAGAGGGGCAGAAACAGGAGTCTGGAAACAGAGGGGCAGAAACAGGAGTCTGGAAACAGAGGGGCAGAAACAGGAGCCTGGAAACAGAGTGTGAGAAACTGGAGTCAGGAAACAGAGGGTGAGAAAGAGGAGGCTGGAAACAGAGGGGCAGAAACAGGAGTCTGGAAACAGACGGTGAGAAACAGGAGTCTGGAAACAGAGGGGCAGAAACAGGAGTCTGGAAACAGAGGGGCAGAAACAGGAGTCTGGATACAGAGGGGCAGAAACAGGAGACTGGAAACTGAGGGTGAGAAACAGGAGTCTGGAAACAGAGGGGGAGAAACAGGAGTCTGGAAACAGAGGGGACGAAACAGGAGTCTGGAAACAGAGGGGCAGAAACAGGAGTCTGGAAACAGAGGGGGAGAAACAGGAGTCTGGAAACAGAGGGGCAGAAACAGGAGTCTGGAAACAGAGGGGCAGAAACAGGAGTCTGGAAACAGAGGGTGAGAAACAGGAGTCTGGAAACAGAGGGTGTGAAACGGGAGTCTGGAAACAGAGGGCGAGAAACAGGAGTCTGGAAACAGAGAGGCAGAAACAGGAGTCTGAATACAGATGGGGAGAAACAGGAGTCTGGAAACAGAGTGGGAGAAAAGGGGGCTGGAAACAGAGGGCAGAAACAGGAGGCTGGAAACAGAGGGGGAGAAACAGGAGTCTGGAAACAGAGGGGCAGAAACAGGAGTCTGGAAACAGAGGGGGAGAAACAGGAGTCTGGAAACAGAGGGAGAGAAACAGGAGGCTGGAAACAGAGGGGCAGAAACAGGAGGCTGGAAACAGAGGGGGAGAAACAGGAGTCTGGAAACAGAGGGGGAGAAATAGGAGTCTGGAAACAGAGGGGGAGAAACAGCAGTCTGGAAACAGAGGGGCAGAAACAGGATTCTGGAAACAGAGGGGGAGAAACAGGAGTCTGGAAACAGAGGGGGAGAAACAGGAGTCTGTAAAGAGGGGGCAGAAACAGGAGGCTGGAAACAGAGGGGCAGAAACAGGAGTCTGGAAACAGAGGGGCAGAAACAGGAGCCTGGAAACAGAGGGTGAGAAACTGGAGTCAGGAAACAGAGGGTGAGAAAGAGGAGGCTGGAAACAGAGGGGCAGAATCAGGAGGCTGGAAACAGAGGGGCAGAAACAGGAGTGTGGAAACAGAGGGGCAGAAAAAGGAGTCTGGAAACACAGGGTGAGAAACAGGCGTCTGGAAACAGAGGGGCAGAAACCGGAGTCTGGAAACAGAGGGGGAGAAACAGGAGTCTAGAAACAGAGGGTGAGAAACAGGAGTCTGGAAACAGAGCGGCAGAAACAGGAGTCTGGAAACAGAGGAGGAGAAACAGGAGTCTGGAAACAGAGGGGGTGAAAGATGAGTCTGGAAACAGTTGGAGAGAAACAGGAGGCTGGAAATAGACTGGCAGAAACCGGAGTCTGGAAACAGAGGGGCAGAAACAGGAGCCTGGAAACCGAGGGGCAGAAACAGGAGTCTGGAAACAGAGGGGGAGAAACAGGAGTCTGGAAACAGAGGGGCAGAAACAGGAGTCTGGAAACAGAGGGGGTGAAAGATGAGTCTGGAAACAGTTGGAGAGAAACAGGAGGCTGGAAACAGAGGGGGAGAAACAGGAGTCTGGAAACAGTGGCGGAGAAACAGGAGTCTGGAAACAGAAGGGGAGAAACAGGAGTCCGGAAACAGAGGTGGGGAAACAGGAGTCTGGAAACTGAGGGGCAGAAACAGGAGCCCGAAAACAGAGGAGGAGAAACAGGAGTCTGGAAACAGAGGGGGAGAAACAGGAGGCTGGAAACAGAGGAGGAGAAACAGGAGGCAGGAAACAGAGGGGCAGAAACAGGAGTCTGAAAACTGAGGAGGAGAAACAGGAGGCTGGAAACAGAGGGGCAGAAACAAGAGGCTGGAAACAGAGGGGCAGAAACAGGAGGCCGGAAACAGAGAGGCAGAAAGAGGAGGCTGGAAACAGAGGGGCAGAAACAGAGGTCTGGAAACAGAGGGGCAGAAACAGGAGTCTGGAAACAGAGGGGGAGAAACAGGAGTCTGGAAACAGAGGGAGAGAAACAGGAGGCTGGAAACAGAGGGGCAGAAAGAGGAGTCTGAAAACAGAGGGGGAGAAACAGGAGTCTGGAAACAGAGGGGGAGAAACAGGGGGCTGGAAACAGAGGGGCAGAAACAGGATGCTGGAAACAGAGGGGGAGAAACAGGGGGCTGGAAACAGAGGGGCAGAAACAGGAGTCTCGAAACAGAGGGGGAGAAACAGGAGTCTGGAAACAGGGGGTGAGAAACAGGAGGCTTGAAACAGAGAGGCAGAAAGAGGAGGCTGGAAACAGAGGGGCAGAAAGAGGAGTCTGGAAACAGAGGGGCAGAAACAGGAGTCTGGAAACAGAGGGGGAGAAACAGGAGTCTGAAAACAGAGGGAGAGAATCAGGAGGCTGGAAACAGAGCGGCAGAAACAGGAGGCTGGAAACAGAGGGGCAGAAACAGGAGTCTGGAAACAGAGGGTGAGAAACAGGAGTCTGGAAACAGACGGGCAGAAACAGGAGTCTGGAAACAGAGGGGGAGAAACAGGAGTCTGGAAACAGAGCGGCAGAAACAGGAGTCTGAAAGCAGATGGGGCGAAACTGGAGTCTGGAAACAGAGGGGGAGAAACAGGGGGCTGGAAACAGAGGGGCAGAAACAGGAGGCTGGAAACAGAGGGGGAGAAACAGGAGTCTGGAAACAGAGGGGCAGAAACAGGAGTCTGGAAACAGAGGGGGAGAAACAGGAGTCTGGAAACAGAGGGGGAGAAACAGGAGGCTGGGAAGAGGGTGCAGCAACAGGAGGCTGGAAACAGAGGGGCAGAAACAGGTGTCTGGAAACAGTGGGGCAGAAACAGGAGTCTGGAAACTGAGGGGCAGAAACAGGAGTCTGGAAAAAGAGGGCGAGAAACAGGAGGCTGGAAACAGAGGGGCAGATTCAGGAGACTGGAAACAAAGGGGCAGAAACAGGCGTCTAGAAACCGAGGGGCAGAAACAGGAGTCTGGAAACAGAGGGGGAGAAACCGGAGTCTGGAAACAGAGGGGGAGAAACAGGAGTCTGGAAACAGATGGGGAGAAACAGGAGTCTGGAAACAGAGGGTGAGAAACAGGAGACTGGAAACAGAGGGGCAGAAACAGGAGTCTGGAAACAGAGGGGCAGAAACAGGAGTCTGGAAACAGAGGGGCAGAAACAGGAGTGTGGAAACAGAGGGGCAGAATCAGGAGTCTGGAAACAGAGGGTGAGAAACAGGAGTCTGGAAACAGAGGGGCAGAAACAGGAGTCTGGAAACAGAGGGGGAGAAACAGGAGTCTAGAAACAGAGGGTGAGAAAAAGGAGTCTGGAAACAGAGCGGCAGAAACAGGAGCCTGGAAACAGAGGGGCAGAAACCGGAGTCTGGAAAAAGAGGGTGAGAAACAGGAGGCTGGAAACAGAGGGTGAGAAACAGGAGTCTGGAAACAGAGAGGCAGAAACAGGAGTCTGGAAACAGAGGGGGAGAAACAGGAGTCTGGAAACAGGGGGGGAGAAACAGGAGTCTGGAAACAGTGGGGCAGAAACAGGAGTCTCGAAGCAGAGAGGGAGAAACAGGAGGTTGGAAACAGAGAGGCAGAAACAGGAGTCTGGAAACAGAGGGGCAGAAACAGGAGTCTGGAAGCAGAGGGGGAGAAACAGGAGTCTGGAAACAGAGGGGGAGGATCAGGAGTCTGGAAACAGAGGGGAAGAAACAGTTGTCTGGAAACAGAGGGGCAGAAACAGGAGTGTGGAAACAGAGGGGCAGAAACAGGAGTCTGGAAACAGAGGGTGAGAAACAGGAGTCTGGAAACAGAGTGTGAGAAACAGGCGTCTGGAAACAGAGGGGCAGAAACAGGAGTCTGGAAACAGAGGGGCAGAATCAGGAGCCTGGAAACTGAGGGTGAGAAACAGGAGTCTGGAAACAGAGGGGGAGGATCAGGAGTCTGGAAACAGAGGGGAAGAAACAGTAGTCTGGAAACAGAGGGGCAGAAACAGGAGTCTGGAAACAGAGGGGGCGAAACAGGAGTCTGGAAACAGAGGGGCACAAACAGGAGTCTGGAAACAGAGGGGCAGAAACAGGAGTCTGGAAACAGAGGGTGAGAAACAGGAGTCTGGAAGCAGAGAGTGTGAAACGGGAGTCTGGAAACAGAGGGCGAGAAACAGGAGTCTGGAAACAGAGGGTGAGAAAGAGGGGGCTGGAAACAGAGGGGCAGAAACAGGAGTCTGGAAACAGAGGGTGAGAAACAGGAGTCTGGAAACAGAGGGGCAGAAACAGGAGTCTGGAAACAGAGGGGCAGAAACAGGAGTCTGGAAACAGAGGGGCAGAAACAGGAGTGTGGAAACAGAGGGGCAGAAACAGGAGTCTGGAAACAGAGGGTGAGAAACAGGAGTCTGGAAACAGAGGGGCAGAAACAAGAGTCTGGAAACAGAGGGGGAGAAACAGGAGTCTAGAAACAGAGGGTGAGAAACAGGAGTCTGGAAACAGAGCGGCAGAAACAGGAGCCTGGAAACAGAGGGGCAGAAACCGGAGTCTGGAAAAAGAGGGGCAGAAACAGGAGTCTGGAAACAGAGGGGGAGAAACAGGAGTCTGGAAACAGAGGGAGAGAAACAGGAGGCTGGAAACAGAGCGGCAGAAACAGGAGGCTGGAAACAGAGGGGCAGAAACAGGATTCTGGAAACAGAGGGGGAGAAACAGGAGTTTGGAAACAGAGGGGGAGAAACAGGAGGCTGTAAAGAGGGGGCAGAAACAGGAGGCTGGAAACAGAGGGGCAGAATCAGGAGACTGGAAACAGAGGGGCAGAAACAGGCGTCTGGAAACAGAGGGGCAGAAACAGGAGTCTGGAAACAGAGGGGGAGAAACAGGAGTCTGGAAACAGAGGGGGAGAAACAGGAGTCTGGAAACAGATGGGGAGAAACAGGAGTCTGGAAACAGAGGGTGAGAAACAGGAGACTGGAAACAGAGGGTGAGAAAGAGGAGGCTGGAAACAGAGGGGCAGATTCAGGAGACTGGAAACAGAGGGGCAGAAACAGGAGTCTGGAAACCGATAGGCAGAAACAGGAGTCTGGAAACAGAGGGGCAGAAACAGGAGTCTGGAAACAGAGGGTGAGAAACAGGAGTCTGGAAACAGAAGTGCAGAAACAGGAGTCTGGAATCAGAGGGGGAGAAACAGGAGTCTAGAAACAGAGGGTGAGAAACAGGAGTCTGGAAACAGAGCGGCGGAAACAGGAGCCTGGAAACAGAGGGGCAGAAACCGGAGTCTGGAAACAGAGGGGGGAATCAGGAGTCTGGAAACAGAGGGGCAGAAACAGGAGTCTGGAAACAGAGGGGCAGAAACAGGAGTCTGGAAACAGAGGGTGAGAACAGGAGGCTGGAAACAGAGGGTGAGAAACAGGAGTCTGGAAACAGAGAGGCAGAAACAGGAGTCTCGAAACAGAGGGGGAGAAACAGGAGTCTGGAAACAGGGGGGGAGAAACTGGAGTCTGGAAACAGTGGGGCAGAAACAGGAGTCTCGAAACAGAGGGGGAGAAACAGGAGTCTGGAAACAGAGGGGGAGAAACAGGAGTCTGGAAACAGAGGGGCAGAAACAGGAGACTGGAAACTGAGGGTGAGAAACAGGAGTCTGGAAACAGAGGGGGAGAAACAGGAGTCTGGAAACAGAGGGGACGAAACAGGAGTCTGGAAACAGAGGGGCAGAAACAGGAGTCTGGAAACAGAGGGGCAGAAACAGGAGTCTGGAAACAGAGGGGCAGAAACAGGAGTCTGGAAACAGAGGGGCAGAAACAGGAGTCTGGAAACAGAGGGTGAGAAACAGGAGTCTGGAAACAGAGGGTGTGAAACGGGAGTCTGGAAACAGAGGGCGAGAAACAGGAGTCTGGAAACAGAGGGGCAGAAACAGGAGTCTGGAAACAGAGGGGCAGAAACAGGAGTCTGGAAACAGAGGGGCAGAAACAGGAGCCTGGAAACAGAGTGTGAGAAACTGGAGTCAGGAAACAGAGGGTGAGAAAGAGGAGGCTGGAAACAGAGGGGCAGAAACAGGAGTCTGGAAACAGACGGTGAGAAACAGGAGTCTGGAAACAGAGGGGCAGAAACAGGAGTCTGGAAACAGAGGGGCAGAAACAGGAGTCTGGATACAGAGGGGCAGAAACAGGAGACTGGAAACTGAGGGTGAGAAACAGGAGTCTGGAAACAGAGAGGGAGAAACAGGAGTCTGGAAACAGAGGGGACGAAACAGGAGTCTGGAAACAGAGGGGCAGAAACAGAAGTCTGGAAACAGAGGGGGAGAAACAGGAGTCTGGAAACAGAGGGGCAGAAACAGGAGTCTGGAAACAGAGGGGCAGAAACAGGAGTCTGGAAACAGAGGGTGAGAAACAGGAGTCTGGAAACAGAGGGTGTGAAACGGGAGTCTGGAAACAGAGGGCGAGAAACAGGAGTCTGGAAACAGAGGGGCAGAAACAGGGGTCTGGAAACAGAGGGGCAGAAACAGGAGTCTGGAAACAGAGGGGCAGAAACAGGAGCCTGGAAACAGAGTGTGAGAAACTGGAGTCAGGAAACAGAGGGTGAGAAAGAGGAGGCTGGAAACAGAGGGGCAGAAACAGGAGTCTGGAAACAGACGTTGAGAAACAGGAGTCTGGAAACAGAGGGGCAGAAACAGGAGTCTGGAATCAGAGGGGCAGAAACAGGAGTCTGGAAACAGAGGGGCAGAAACAGGAGTCTGGAAACAGAGGGGCAGAAACAGGAGTCTGGAAACAGAGGGGCAGAAACAAGAGTCTGGAAACAGAGGGGGAGAAACAGGAGTCTAGAAACAGAGGGTGAGAAACAGGAGTCTGGAAACAGAGCGGCAGAAACAGGAGCCTGGAAACAGAGGAGCAGAAACCGGAGTCTGGAAAAAGAGGGGCAGAAACAGGAGTCTGGAAACAGAGGCGAAGAAACAGGAGTCTGGAAACAGAGGGGCAGAAACAGGAGTCTGGAAACAGTGGGGCAGAAACAGGAGTCTGGAAATAGAGGGGGAGAAACAGGAGTCTGGAAACCGAGGGCGAGAAAAAGGAGGCTGGAAACAGAGGGGCAGAAACAGGAGGCTGGAAAGAGAGGGGGAGAAACAGGAGTCTGGAAACAGAGGGGGAGAAACAGGAGTCTGGAAACAGAGGGGGAGAAACAGGAGTCTGGAAACAGAGGGGGAGAAACAGGATTCTGGAAACAGAGGGGGAGAAACAGGAGTCTGGTAATAGAGGGTGAGAAACAGGAGACTGGAAACAGAGGTTGAGAAACTGGAGTCAGGAAACAGAGGGTGAGAAAGAGGAGGCTGGAAACAGAGGGGCAGAATCAGGAGGCTGGAAACAGAGGGGCAGAAACAGGAGTCTGGAAACAGTGGGTGAGAAACAGGAGTCCGGAAACAGCGAGGCAGAAACAGGAGTCTGGAAACATAGGAGCAGAAACAGGAGTGTGGAAACAGAGGGGCAGAAAAAGGAGTCTGGAAACACAGGGTGAGAAACAGGCGTCTGGAAACAGAGGGGCAGAAACAGGAGTCTGGAAACAGAGGGGGAGAAACAGGAGTCTAGAAACAGAGGGTGAGAAACAGGAGTCTGGAAACAGAGCGGCAGAAACAGGAGTCTGGAAACAGAGGAGGAGAAACAGGAGTCTGGAAATAGACTGGCAGAAACCGGAGTCTGGAAACAGAGGGTGAGAAACAGGAGGCTGGAAACAAGGAGGCAGAAACAGGAGTCTCGAAACAGAGGGGGGGAAACAGGAGTCTGGAAACAGGGGGGGAGAAACAGGAGTCTGGAAACAGAGGGGCAGAAACAGGAGTCTGGAAACAGAGGGGGAGAAACAGGATTCTGGAAACAGAGGGTGAGAAACAGGCGTCTGGAAACAGAGGGGCAGAAACAGGAGTCTGGATACAATGGGGCAGAAACAGGAGTCTGGAAAAAGAGAGTGAGAAACAGGAGTCTCGAAATACAGGGTGAGAAACAGGCGTCTGGAAACATAGGGGCAGAAACAGGAGTCTGGAAACAGAGGGGCAGAAACAGGAGCCTGGAAACTGAGGGTGAGGAACAGGAGTCTGGAAACAGAGGGGGAGAAACAGGAGTCTGGAAACAGAGGGGCAGAAACAGGAGCCTGGACACTGAGGGTGAGAAACAGGAGTCTGGAAACAGATGGGGAGAAACAGGAGTCTGGAAACAGAGGGGAAGAAACAGTAGTCTGGAAACAGAGGGGCAGAAACAGGAGTCTGGAAACAGAGGGGGAGAAACAGGAGTCTGGAAACAGAGGGGCAGAAACAGGAGTCTGGAAACAGAGGGGCAGAAACAGGAGTCTGGAAACAGAGGGTGAGAAACAGGAGTCTGGAAACAGAGGGTGTGAAACGGGAGTCTGGAAACAGAGGGCGAGAAACAGGAGTCTGGAAACAGAGGGTGAGAAAGAGGAGGCTGGAAACAGAGGGGCAGAAACAGGAGTCTGGAAACAGAGGGTGAGAAACAGGAGTCTGGAGACAGAGGGGCAGAAACAGGAGTCTGGAAACAGAGGGTGAGAAACAGGAGTCTGGAAACAGAGGGGCAGAAACAGGAGTGTGGAAACAGAGGGGCAGAAACAGGAGTCTGGAAACAGAGGGTGAGAAACAGGAGTCTGGAAACAGAGGGGCAGAAACAGGAGTCTGGAAACAGAGGGGGAGAAAGAGGAGTCTAGAAACAGAGGGTGAGAAACAGGAGTCTGGAAACAGAGCGGCAGAAACAGGAGCCTGGAAACAGAGGGGCAGAAACCGGAGTCTGGAAAAAGAGGGGCAGAAACACGAGTCTGGAAACAGAGGGGGAGAAACAGGAGTCTGGAAACAGAGGGAGAGAAACAGGAGGCTGGAAACAGAGCGGCAGAAACAGGAGGCTGGAAACAGAGGGGCAGAAACAGGAGACTGGAAACAGAGGGTGAGAAAAAGGAGTCTGGAAACAGACGGGCAGAAACAGGAGTCTGGAAACAGAGGGGGAGAAACAGGAGTCTGGAAACAGAGTGGGAGAAAAGGGGGCTGGAAACAGAGGGGCAGAAACAGGAGGCTGGAAACAGAGGGGGAGAAACAGGAGTCTGGAAACAGAGGGGCAGAAACAGGAGTCTGGAAACAGAGGGGGAGAAACAGGAGTCTGGAAACAGAGGGAGAGAAACAGGAGGCTGGAAACAGAGGGGCAGAAACAGGAGGCTGGAAACAGAGGGGCAGAAACAGGAGACTGGAAACAGAGGGGCAGAAACAGGAGTCTGGAAACAGAGGGGGAGAAATAGGAGTCTGGAAACAGAGGGGGAGAAACAGCAGTCTGGAAACAGAGGGGCAGAAACAGGATTCTGGAAACAGAGGGGGAGAAACAGGAGTCTGGAAACAGAGGGGGAGAAACAGGAGTCTGTAAAGAGGGGGCAGAAACAGGAGGCTGGAAACAGAGGGGCAGAAACAGGAGTCTGGAAACAGTGGGGCAGAAACAGGAGTCTGGAAACGGAGGGGCAGAAACAGGAGTCTGGAAAAAGAGGGCGAGAAACAGGAGGCTGGAAACAGAGGGGCAGAAACAGGAGTCTGGAAACAGAGGGGCAGAAACAGGAGTCTGGAAACAGAGGGTGAGAACAGGAGGCTGGAAACAGAGGGTGAGATACAGGAGTCTGGAAACAGAGAGGCAGAAACAGGAGTCTCGAAACAGAGGGGGAGAAACAGGAGTCTGGAAACAGGGGGGGAGAAACAGGAGTCTGGAAACAGTGGGGCAGAAACAGGAGTCTCGAAACAGAGGGGGAGGAAGCAGGAGGTTGAAACAGAGAGGCAGAAACAGGAGTCTGGAAACAGAGGGGCAGAAACAGGAGTCTGGAAACAGAGGGGGAGAAACAGGAGTCTGGAAACAGAGTGTGAGAAAGAGTCGTCTGGAAACAGAGGGGCAGAAACAGGAGTCTGGAAACAGAGGGGCAGAAACAGGAGACTGGAAACTGAGGGTGAGAAACAGGAGTCTGGAAACAGAGGGGGAGAAACAGGAGTCTGGAAACAGAGGGGACGAAACAGGAGTCTGGAAACAGAGGGGCAGAAACAGGAGTCTGGAAACAGAGGGGGAGAAACAGGAGTCTGGAAACAGAGGGGCAGAAACAGGAGTCTGGAAACAGAGGGGCAGAAACAGGAGTCTGGAAACAGAGGGTGAGAAACAGGAGTCTGGAAACAGAGGGTGTGAAACGGGAGTCTGGAAACAGAGGGCGAGAAACAGGAGTCTGGAAACAGAGGGGCAGAAACAGGATTCTGGAAACAGAGGGGCAGAAACAGGAGTCTGGAAACAGAGGGGCAGAAACAGGAGCCTGGAAACAGTGTGTGAGAAACTGGAGTCAGGAAACAGAGGGTGAGAAAGAGGAGGCTGGAAACAGAGGGGCAGAAACAGGAGTCTGGAAACAGACGGTGAGAAACAGGAGTCTGGAAACAGAGGGGCAGAAACAGGAGTCTGGAAACAGAGGGGCAGAAACTGGAGTCTGGAAACAGAGGGGCAGAAACAGGAGTGTGGAAACAGAGGGGCAGAAACAGGAGTCTGGAAACAGAGGGTGAGAAACAGGAGTCTGGAAACAGAGGGGCAGAAACAAGAATCTGGAAACAGAGGGGGAGAAACAGGAGTCTAGAAACAGAGGGTGAGAAACAAGAGTCTGGAAACAGAGCGGCAGAAACAGGAGCCTGGAAACAGACGGGCAGAAACCGGAGTCTGGAAAAAGAGGGGCAGAAACAGGAGTCTGGAAACAGAGGCGAAGAAACAGGAGTCTGGAAACAGAGGGGCAGAAACAGGAGTCTGGAAACAGAGGGGCAGAAACAGGAGTCTGGAAATAGAGGGGGAGAAACAGGAGTCTGGAAACCGAGGGCGAGAAAAAGGATGCTGGAAACAGAGGGGCAGAAACAGGAGGCTGGAAACAGAGGGTGAGAAACAGGAGTCTGGAAACAGAGGGGGAGAAACAGGAGTCTGGAAACAGAGGGGGAGAAACAGTTGTCTGGAAACAGAGGGGGAGAAACAGGAGTCTGGAAACAGAGGGGGAGAAACAGGAGTCTGGTAATAGAGGGTGAGAAACAGGAGACTGGAAACAGAGGTTGAGAAACTGGAGTCAGGAAACAGAGGGTGAGAAAGAGGAGTCTGGAAACAGAGGGGCAGAATCAGGAGGCTGGAAACAGAGGGGCAGAAACAGGAGTCTGGAAACAGTGGGTGAGAAACAGGAGTCCGGAAACAGCGAGGCAGAAACAGGAGTCTGGAAACATAGGAGCAGAAACAGGAGTGTGGAAACAGAGGGGCAGAAAAAGGAGTCTGGAATCACAGGGTGAGAAACAGGCGTCTGGAAACAGAGGGGCAGAAACAGGAGTCTGGAAACAGAGGGGGAGAAACAGGAGTCTAGAAACAGAGGGTGAGAAACAGGAGTCTGGAAACAGAGCGGCAGAAACAGGAGTCTGGAAACAGAGGAGGAGAAACAGGAGTCTGGAAATAGACTGGCAGAAACCGGAGTCTGGAAACAGAGGGTGAGAAACAGGAGGCTGGAAACAGACGGTGTGAAACAGGAGTCTGGAAACAAGGAGGCAGAAACAGGAGTCTGGAAACAGAGGGGGAGAAACAGGAGTCTGGAAACAGGGGGGGAGAAACAGGAGTCTGGAAACAGAGGGGCAGAAACAGGAGTCTGGAAACAGAGGGGGAGAAACAGGATTCTGGAAACAGAGGGTGAGAAACAGGCGTCTGGAAACAGAGGGGCAGAAACAGGAGTCTGGAAACAATGGGGCAGAAACAGGAGTCTGGAAAAAGAGAGTGAGAAACAGGAGTCTCGAAATACAGGGTGAGAAACAGGCGTCTGGAAACAGAGGGGCAGAAACAGGAGTCTGGAAACAGAGGGGCAGAAACAGGAGCCTGGAAACTGAGGGTGAGAAACAGGAGTCTGGAAACAGAGGGGGAGAAACAGGAGTCTGGAAACAGAGGGGAAGAAACAGTAGTCTGGAAACAGAGGGGCAGAAACAGGAGTCTGGAAACAGAGGGGGAGAAACAGGAGTCTGGAAACAGAGGGGCAGAAACAGGAGTCTGGAAACAGAGGGGCAGAAACAGGAGTCTGGAAACAGAGGGTGAGAAACAGGAGTATGGAAACAGAGGGTGTGAAACGGGAGTCTGGAAACAGAGGGCGAGAAACAGGAGTCTGGAAACAGAGGGTGAGAAAGAGGAGGCTGGAAACAGAGGGGCAGAAACAGGAGTCTGGAAACAGAGGGTGAGAAACAGGAGTCTGGAGACAGAGGGGCAGAAACAGGAGTCTGGAAACAGAGGGGCAGAAACAGGAGTCTGGAAACAGAGGGGCAGAAACAGGAGTGTGGAAACAGAGGGGCAGAAACAGGAGTCTGGAAACAGAGGGTGAGAAACAGGAGTCTGGAAACAGAGGGGCAGAAACAGGAGTCTGGAATCAGAGGGGGAGAAAGAGGAGTCTAGAAACAGAGGGTGAGAAACAGGAGTCTGGAAACAGAGCGGCAGAAACAGGAGCCTGGAAACAGAGGGGCAGAAACCGGAGTCTGGAAAAAGAGGGGCAGAAACACGAGTCTGGAAACAGAGGGTGAGAAACAGGAGTCTGGAAACAGAGGGGGAGAAATAGGAGTCTGGAAACAGAGGGGGAGAAACAGGAGTCTGGAAACAGAGCGGCAGAAACAGGAGTCTGGAAACAGAGGAGGAGAAACAGGAGTCTGGAAATAGACTGGCAGAAACCGGAGTCTGGAAACAGAGGGGCAGAAACAGGAGTCTGGAAACAGAGGGGCAGAAACAGGAGTCTGGAAACAGTGGGGCAGAAACAGGAGTCTGGAAATAGAGGGGGAGAAACAGGAGTCTGGAAACAAAGGGCGAGAAAAAGGAGGCTGGAAACAGAGGGGCAGAAACAGGAGGCTGGAAACAGAGGGTGAGAAACAGGAGTCTGGAAACAGAGGGGGAGAAACAGGAGTCTGGAAACAGAGGGGGAGAAACAGGAGTCTGGAAACAGAGGGGGAGAAACAGGAGTCTGGTAATAGAGGGTGAGAAACAGGAGACTGGAAACAGAGGAGCAGAAACAGGAGTCTGGAAACAGAGGGGCAGAAACAGGAGCCTGGAAACAGTGGTTGAGAAACTGGAGTCAGGAAACAGAGGGTGAGAAAGAGGAGGCTGGAAACAGAGGGGCAGAATCAGGAGGCTGGAAGCAGAGGGGCAGAAACAGGAGTCTGGAAACAGTGGGTGAGAAACAGGAGTCCGGAAACAGCGAGGCAGAAACAGGAGTCTGGAAACAGAGGAGCAGAAACAGGAGTGTGGAAACAGAGGGGCAGAAAAAGGAGTCTGGAAACACAGGGTGAGAAACAGGCGTCTGGAAACAGAGGGGCAGAAACAGGAGTCTGGAAACAGAGGGGGAGAAACAGGAGTCTAGAAACAGAGGGTGAGAAACAGGAGGCTGGAAACAGAGCGGCAGAAACAGGAGTCTGGAAACAGAGGAGGAGAAACAGGAGTCTGGAAATAGACTGGCAGAAACCGGAGTCTGGAAACAGAGGGGCAGAAACAGGAGTCTGGAAACAGAGGGTGAGAAACAGGAGTCTGGAAACAGAGGGGGAGAAACAGGAGTCTGGAAACAGAGGGGAAGAAACAGTAGTCTGGAAACAGAGGGGCAGAAACAGGAGTCTGGAAACAGAGGGGGAGAAACAGGAGTCTGGAAACAGAGGGGCAGAAACAGGAGTCTGGAAACAGAGGGGCAGAAACAGGAGTCTGGAAACAGAGGGTGAGAAACAGGAGTATGGAAACAGAGGGTGTGAAACGGGAGTCTGGAAACAGAGGGCGAGAAACAGGAGTCTGGAAACAGAGGGTGAGAAAGAGGAGGCTGGAAACAGAGGGGCAGAAACAGGAGTCTGGAAACAGAGGGTGAGAAACAGGAGTCTGGAGACAGAGGTGCAGAAACAGGAGTCTGGAAACAGAGGGGCAGAAACAGGAGTCTGGAAACAGAGGGGCAGAAACAGGAGTGTGGAAACAGAGGGGCAGAAACAGGAGTCTGGAAACAGAGGGTGAGAAACAGGAGTCTGGAAACAGAGGGGCAGAAACACGAGTCTGGAAACAGAGGGTGAGAAACAGGAGTCTGGAAACAGAGGGGGAGAAATAGGAGTCTGGAAACAGAGGGGGAGAATCAGGAGTCTGGAAACAGAGCGGCAGAAACAGGAGTCTGGAAACAGAGGAGGAGAAACAGGAGTCTGGAAATAGACTGGCAGAAACCGGAGTCTGGAAACAGAGGGGCAGAAACAGGAGTCTGGAAACAGAGGGGCAGAAACAGGAGTCTGGAAACAGTGGGGCAGAAACAGGAGTCTGGAAATAGAGGGGGAGAAACAGGAGTCTGGAAACAAAGGGCGAGAAAAAGGAGGCTGGAAACAGAGGGGCAGAAACAGGAGGCTGGAAACAGAGGGTGAGAAACAGGAGTCTGGAAACAGAGGGGGAGAAACAGGAGTCTGGAAACAGAGGGGGAGAAACAGGAGTCTGGAAACAGAGGGGGAGAAACAGGAGTCTGGTAATAGTGGGTGAGAAACAGGAGACTGGAAACAGAGGAGCAGAAACAGGAGTCTGGAAACAGAGGGGCAGAAACAGGAGCCTGGAAACAGAGGTTGAGAAACTGGAGTCAGGAAACAGAGGGTGAGAAAGAGGAGGCTGGAAACAGAGGGGCAGAATCAGGAGGCTGGAAGCAGAGGGGCAGAAACAGGAGTCTGGAAACAGTGGGTGAGAAACAGGAGTCCGGAAACAGCGAGGCAGAAACAGGAGTCTGGAAACAGAGGAGCAGAAACAGGAGTGTGGAAACAGAGGGGCAGAAAAAGGAGTCTGGAAACACAGGGTGAGAAACAGGCGTCTGGAAACAGAGGGGCAGAAACAGGAGTCTGGAAACAGAGGGGGAGAAACAGGAGTCTAGAAACAGAGGGTGAGAAACAGGAGGCTGGAAACAGAGCGGCAGAAACAGGAGTCTGGAAACAGAGGAGGAGAAACAGGAGTCTGGAAATAGACTGGCAGAAACCGGAGTCTGGAAACAGAGGGGCAGAAACAGGAGTCTGGAAACAGAGGGTGAGAAAGAGGAGGCTGGAAACAGAGGGGCAGAATCAGGAGGCTGGAAGCAGAGGGGCAGAAACAGGAGTCTGGAAACAGTGGGTGAGAAACAGGAGTCCGGAAACAGCGAGGCAGAAACAGGAGTCTGGAAACAGAGGAGCAGAAACAGGAGTGTGGAAACAGAGGGGCAGAAAAAGGAGTCTGGAAACACAGGGTGAGAAACAGGCGTCTGGAAACAGAGGGGCAGAAACAGGAGTCTGGAAACAGAGGGGGAGAAACAGGAGTCTAGAAACAGAGGGTGAGAAACAGGAGGCTGGAAACAGAGCGGCAGAAACAGGAGTCTGGAAACAGAGGAGGAGAAACAGGAGTCTGGAAATAGACTGGCAGAAACCGGAGTCTGGAAACAGAGGGGCAGAAACAGGAGTCTGGAAACAGAGGGTGAGAAACAGGAGTCTGGAAACAGAGGGGGAGAAACAGGAGTCTGGAAACAGAGGGGAAGAAACAGTAGTCTGGAAACAGAGGGGCAGAAACAGGAGTCTGGAAACAGAGGGGGAGAAACAGGAGTCTGGAAACAGAGGGGCAGAAACAGGAGTCTGGAAACAGAGGGGCAGAAACAGGAGTCTGGAAACAGAGGGTGAGAAACAGGAGTATGGAAACAGAGGGTGTGAAACGGGAGTCTGGAAACAGAGGGCGAGAAACAGGAGTCTGGAAACAGAGGGTGAGAAAGAGGAGGCTGGAAACAGAGGGGCAGAAACAGGAGTCTGGAAACAGAGGGTGAGAAACAGGAGTCTGGAGACAGAGGTGCAGAAACAGGAGTCTGGAAACAGAGGGGCAGAAACAGGAGTCTGGAAACAGAGGGGCAGAAACAGGAGTGTGGAAACAGAGGGGCAGAAACAGGAGTCTGGAAACAGAGGGTGAGAAACAGGAGTCTGGAAACAGAGGGGCAGAAACACGAGTCTGGAAACAGAGGGTGAGAAACAGGAGTCTGGAAACAGAGGGGGAGAAATAGGAGTCTGGAAACAGAGGGGGAGAAACAGGAGTCTGGAAACAGAGCGGCAGAAACAGGAGTCTGGAAACAGAGGAGGAGAAACAGGAGTCTGGAAATAGACTGGCAGAAACCGGAGTCTGGAAACAGAGGGGCAGAAACAGGAGTCTGGAAACAGAGGGGCAGAAACAGGAGTCTGGAAACAGTGGGGCAGAAACAGGAGTCTGGAAATAGAGGGGGAGAAACAGGAGTCTGGAAACAAAGGGCGAGAAAAAGGAGGCTGGAAACAGAGGGGCAGAAACAGGAGGCTGGAAACAGAGGGTGAGAAACAGGAGTCTGGAAACAGAGGGGGAGAAACAGGAGTCTGGAAACAGAGGGGGAGAAACAGGAGTCTGGAAACAGAGGGGGAGAAACAGGAGTCTGGTAATAGAGGGTGAGAAACAGGAGACTGGAAACAGAGGAGCAGAAACAGGAGTCTGGAAACAGAGGGGCAGAAACAGGAGCCTGGAAACAGAGGTTGAGAAACTGGAGTCAGGAAACAGAGGGTGAGAAAGAGGAGGCTGGAAACAGAGGGGCAGAATCAGGAGGCTGGAAGCAGAGGGGCAGAAACAGGAGTCTGGAAACAGTGGGTGAGAAACAGGAGTCCGGAAACAGCGAGGCAGAAACAGGAGTCTGGAAACAGAGGAGCAGAAACAGGAGTGTGGAAACAGAGGGGCAGAAAAAGGAGTCTGGAAACACAGGGTGAGAAACAGGCGTCTGGAAACAGAGGGGCAGAAACAGGAGTCTGGAAACAGAGGGGGAGAAACAGGAGTCTAGAAACAGAGGGTGAGAAACAGGAGGCTGGAAACAGAGCGGCAGAAACAGGAGTCTGGAAACAGAGGAGGAGAAACAGGAGTCTGGAAATAGACTGGCAGAAACCGGAGTCTGGAAACAGAGGGGCAGAAACAGGAGTCTGGAAACAGAGGGTGAGAAACAGGAGGCTGGAAACAGACGGTGTGAAACAGGAGTCTGGAAACAAGGAGGCAGAAACAGGAGTCTCGAAACAGAGGGGCAGAAACAGGAGTCTGGAAACAGGGGGGGAGAAACAGGAGTCTGGAAACAGAGGGGCAGAAACAGGAGTCTGGAAACAGAGGGGGAGAAACAGGAGGCTGGAAACATATGGTGTGAAACAGGAGTCTGGAAACAAGGAGGCAGAAACAGGAGTCTCGAAACAGCGGGGCAGAAACAGGAGTCTGGAAACCGGGGGGGAGAAACAGGAGTCTGGAAACAAAGGGGCAGAAACAGGAGTCTGGAATCAGAGGGTGAGAAACAGGAGTCTGGAAACAGAGGGTGTGAAACGGGAGTCTGGAAACAGAGGGGGAGAAACAGGAGTCTGGAAACAGAGGGGCAGAAACAGGAGTCTGGAAAAAGAGGGGCAGAAACAGGAGTCTGGAAACAGAGGGGGAGAAACAGGAGTCTGGAAACAGAGGGAGAGAAACAGGAGGCTGGAAACAGAGCGGCAGAAACAGGAGGCTGGAAACAAAGGGGCAGAAACAGGAGTCTGGAATCAGAGGGTGAGAAACAGGAGTCTGGAAACAGAGGGTGTGAAACGGGAGTCTGGAAACAGAGGGGGAGAAACAGGAGTCTGGAAACAGAGGGGCAGAAACAGGAGTCTGGAAAAAGAGGGGCAGAAACAGGAGTCTGGAAACAGAGGGGGAGAAACAGGAGTCTGGAAACAGAGGGAGAGAAACAGGAGGCTGGAAACAGAGCGGCAGAAACAGGAGGCTGGAAACAGAGGGGCAGAAACAGGAGACTGGAAACAGAGGGCGAGAAACAGGAGTCTGGAAACAGACGGGCAGAAACAGGAGTCTGGAAACAGAGGGGGAGAAACAGGAGTCTGGAAACAGAGCGGCAGAAACAGGAGTCTGAAAACAGATAGGGAGAAACAGGAGTCTTGAAACAGAGGGGGAGAAAGAGGGGGCTGGAAACAGAGGTGCAGAAACAGGAGGCTGGAAACAGAGGGGGAGAAACAGGAGTCTGGAAACAGAGGGGCAGAAACAGGAGTCTGGAAACAGAGGGGGAGAAACAGGAGTCTGGAAACTGAGGGAGAGAAAGAGGCGTCTGGAAACAGAGGGGCAGAAACAGGAGTCTGGAAACAGAGGGACAGAAACAGGAGCCTGGAAACTGAGGGTGAGAAACAGGAGTCTGGAAACAGAGGGGGAGAAACAGGAGTCTGGAAACAGAGAGGACGAAACAGGAGTCTGGAAACAGAGGGGCAGAAACAGGAGTCTGGAAACAGAGGGGGAGAAACAGGAGTCTGGAAACAGAGGGGCAGAAACAGGAGTCTGGAAACAGAGGGGCAGAAACAGGAGTCTGGAAACAGAGGGTGAGAAACAGGAGTCTGGAAACAGAGGGTGTGAAACGGGAGTCTGGAAACAGAGGGCGAGAAACAGGAGTCTGGAAACAGAGGGGCAGAAACAGGAGTCTGGAAACAGAGGGGCAGAAACAGGAGTCTGGAAACAGAGGGGCAGAAACAGGAGCCTGGAAACAGAGGGTGAGAAACTGGAGTCAGGAAACAGAGGGTGAGAAAGAGGAGGCTGGAAACAGAGGGGCAGAAACAGGAGTCTAGAAACAGAGGGTGAGAAACAGGAGTCTGGAAGCAGAGCGGCAGAAACAGGAGCCTGGAAACAGAGGGGCAGAAACCGGAGTCTGGAAAAAGAGGGGCAGAAACAGGAGTCTGGAAACAGAGGCGAAGAAACAGGAGTCTGGAAACAGAGGGGCAGAAACAGGAGTCTGGAAACAGTGGGGCAGAAACAGGAGTCTGGAAATAGAGGGGGAGAAACAGGAGTCTGGAAACAGAGGGCGAGAAAAAGGAGGCTGGAAACAGAGGGGCAGAAACAGGAGGCTGGAAACAGAGGGTGAGAAACAGGAGTCTGGAAACAGAGGGGGAGAAACAGGAGTCTGGAAACAGAGGGGGAGAAACAGGAGTCTGGAAACAGAGGGGGAGAAACAGGAGTCTGGAAACAGAGGGGGAGAAACAGGAGTCTGGTAATAGAGGGTGAGAAACAGGAGACTGGAAACAGAGGAGCAGAAACAGGAGTCTGGAAACAGAGGGGCAGAAACAGGAGCCTGGAAACAGAGGTTGAGAAACTGGAGTCAGGAAACAGAGGGTGAGAAAGAGGAGGCTGGAAACAGAGGGGCAGAATCAGGAGGCTGGAAGCAGAGGGGCAGAAACAGGAGTCTGGAAACAGTGGGTGAGAAACAGGAGTCCGGAAACAGCGAGGCAGAAACAGGAGTCTGGAAACAGAGGAGCAGAAACAGGAGTGTGGAAACAGAGGGGCAGAAAAAGGAGTCTGGAAACACAGGGTGAGAAACAGGCGTCTGGAAACAGAGGGGCAGAAACAGGAGTCTGGAAACAGAGGGGGAGAAACAGGAGTCTAGAAACAGAGGGTGAGAAACAGGAGTCTGGAAACAGAGCGGCAGAAACAGGAGTCTGGAAACAGAGGAGGAGAAACAGGAGTCTGGAAATAGACTGGCAGAAACCGGAGTCTGGAAACAGAGGGGCAGAAACAGGAGTCTGGAAACAGAGGGTGAGAAACAGGAGGCTGGAAACAGACGGTGTGAAACAGGAGTCTGGAAACAAGGAGGCAGAAACAGGAGTCTCGAAACAGAGGGGCAGAAACAGGAGTCTGGAAACAGGGGGGAGAAACAGGAGTCTGGAAACAGAGAGGCAGAAACAGGAGTCTGGAAACAGAGGGGGAGAAACAGGAGGCTGGAAACAGACGGTGTGAATCAGGAGTCTGGAAACAAGGAGGCAGAAACAGGAGTCTCGAAACAGCGGAGCAGAAACAGGAGTCTGGAAACCGGGGGGGAGAAACAGGAGTCTGGAAACAGAAGGGCAGAAACAGGAGTCTGGAAAAAGAGAGTGAGAAACAGGAGTCTCGAAATACAGGGTGAGAAACAGGCGTCTGGAAACAGAGGGGCAGAAACAGGAGCCTGGAAACTGAGGGTGAGAAACAGGAGTCTGGAAACAGAGGGGGAGAAACAGGTGTCTGGAAACAGAGGGGCAGAAACAGGAGTCTGGAAACAGAGGGGGAGAAACAGGAGTCTGGAATCAGAGTGTGAGAAACAGGAGTCTGGAAACAGAGGGTGTGAAACGGGAGTCTGGAAACAGAGGGGGAGAAACAGGAGTCTGGAAACAGAGCGGCAGAAACAGGAGCCTGGAAACAGAGGGGCAGAAACCGGAGTCTGGAAAAAGAGGGGCAGAAACAGGAGTCTGGAAACAGAGGGGGAGAAACAGGAGTCTGGAAACAGAGGGAGAGAAACAGGAGGCTGGAAACAGAGCGGCAGAAACAGGAGGCTGGAAACAGAGGGGCAGAAACAGGAGACTGGAAACATAGGGTGAGAAACAGGAGTCTGGAAACAGACGGGCAGAAACAGGAGTCTGGAAACAGAGGGGGAGAAACAGGAGTCTGGAAACAGAGCGGCAGAAACAGGAGTCTGAAAACAGATGGGGAGAAACAGGAGTCTGGAAACAGAGGGGGAGAAACAGGGGGCTGGAAACAGAGGTGCAGAAACAGGAGGCTGGAAACAGAGGGGGAGAAACAGGAGTCTGGAAACAGAGGGGCAGAAACAGGAGTCTGGAAACAGAGGGGGAGAAACAGGAGTCTGGAAACAGAGTGTGAGAAAGAGGCGTCTGGAAACAGAGGGGCAGAAACAGGAGTCTGGAAACAGAGGGACAGAAACAGGAGCCTGGAAACTGAGGATGAGAAACAGGAGTCTGGAAACAGAGGGGGAGAAACAGGAGTCTGGAAACAGAGGGGACGAAACAGGAGTCTGGAAACAGAGGGGCAGAAACAGGAGTCTGGAAACAGAGGGGGAGAAACAGGAGTCTGGAAACAGAGGGGCAGAAACAGGAGTCTGGAAACAGAGGGGCAGAAACAGGAGTCTGGAAACAGAGGGTGAGAAACAGGAGTCTGGAAACAGAGGGTGTGAAACGGGAGTCTGGAAACAGAGGGCGAGAAACAGGAGTCTGGAAACAGAGGGGCAGAAACAGGAGTCTGGAAAAAGAGGGGCAGAAACAGGAGTCTGGAAACAGAGGGGCAGAAACAGGAGCCTGGAAACAGAGGGTGAGAAACTGGAGTCAGGAAACAGAGGGTGAGAAAGAGGAGGCTGGAAACAGAGGGGCAGAAACAGGAGTCTAGAAACAGAGGGTGAGAAACAGGAGTCTGGAAACAGAGCGGCAGAAACAGGAGCCTGGAAACAGAGGGGCAGAAACCGGAGTCTGGAAAAAGAGGGGCAGAAACAGGAGTCTGGAAACAGAGGCGAAGAAACAGGAGTCTGGAAACAGAGGGGCAGAAACAGGAGTCTGGAAACAGTGGGGCAGAAACAGGAGTCTGGAAATAGAGGGGGAGAAACAGGAGTCTGGAAACAGAGGGTGAGAAACAGGAGGCTGGAAACAGAGGGTGAGAAACAGGAGTCTGGAAACAGAGAGGCAGAAACAGGAGTCTCGAAACAGAGGGGGAGAAACAGGAGTCTGGAAACAGGGGGGGAGAAACAGGAGTCTGGAAATAGTGGGGCAGAAACAGGAGTCTCGAAACAGAGGGGGAGGAAACAGGAGGTTGGAAACAGAAAGGCAGAAACAGGAGTCTGGAAACAGAGGGGCAGAAACAGGAGTCTGGAAACAGAGGGGGAGAAACAGGAGTCTGGAAACAGAGTGTGAGAAAGAGGCGTCTGGAAACAGAGGGGCAGAAACAGGAGTCTGGAAACAGAGGGACAGAAACAGGAGCCTGGAAACTGAGGGTGAGAAACAGGAGTCTGGAAACAGAGGGGGAGAAACAGGAGTCTGGAAACAGAGGGGACGAAACAGGAGTCTGGAAACAGAGGGGCAGAAACAGGAGTCTGGAAACAGAGGGGCAGAAACAGGAGTCTGGAAACAGAGGGGCAGAAACAGGAGTCTGGAAACAGAGGGTGAGAAACAGGAGTCTGGAAACAGAGGGTGTGAAACGGGAGTCTGGAAACAGAGGGCGAGAAACAGGAGTCTGGAAACAGAGGGGCAGAAACAGGAGTCTGGAAACAGAGGGGCTGAAACAGGAGTCTGGAAACAGAGGGGCAGAAACAGGAGCCTGGAAACAGAGGGTGAGAAACTGGAGTCAGGAAACAGAGGGTGAGAAAGAGGAGGCTGGAAACAGAGGGGCAGAAACAGGAGTCTAGAAACAGAGGGGGAGAAACAGGAGTCTGGAAACACAGCGGCAGAAACAGGAGCCTGGAAACAGAGGGGCAGAAACCGGAGTCTGGAAAAAGAGGGGCAGAAACAGGAGTCTGGAAACAGAGGCGAAGAAACAGGAGTCTGGAAACAGAGGGGCAGAAACAGGAGTCTGGAAACAGTGGGGCAGAAACAGGAGTCTGGAAATAGAGGGGGAGAAACAGGAGTCTGGAAACAGAGGGCGAGAAAAAGGAGGCTGGAAACAGAGGGGCAGAAACAGGAGGCTGGAAACAGAGGGTGAGAAACAGGAGTCTGGAAACAGAGGGGGAGAAACAGGAGTCTGGAAACAGAGGGGGAGAAACAGGAGTCTGGAAACAGAGGGGGAGAAACAGGAGTCTGGAAACAGAGGGGGAGAAACAGGAGTCTGGTAATAGAGGGTGAGAAACAGGAGACTGGAAACAGAGGAGCAGAAACAGGAGTCTGGAAACAGATGGGCAGAAACAGGAGCCTGGAAACAGAGGTTGAGAAACTGGAGTCAGGAAACAGAGGGTGAGAAAGAGGAGGCTGGAAACAGAGGGGCAGAATCAGGAGGCTGGAAGCAGAGGGGCAGAAACAGGAGTCTGGAAACAGTGGGTGAGAAACAGGAGTCCGGAAACAGCGAGGCAGAAACAGGAGTCTGGAAACAGAGGAGCAGAAACAGGAGTGTGGAAACAGAGGGGCAGAAAAAGGAGTCTGGAAACACAGGGTGAGAAACAGGCGTCTGGAAACAGAGGGGCAGAAACAGGAGTCTGGAAACAGAGGGGGAGAAACAGGAGTCTAGAAACAGAGGGTGAGAAACAGGAGGCTGGAAACAGAGCGGCAGAAACAGGAGTCTGGAAACCGAGGAGGAGAAACAGGAGTCTGGAAATAGACAGGCAGAAACCGGAGTCTGGAAACAGAGGGGCAGAAACAGGAGTCTGGAAACAGAGGGTGAGAAACAGGAGTCTGGAAACAGAGGGGCAGAAACAGGAGACTGGAAACAGAGGGGGAGAAACAGGAGGCTGGAAACAGACGGTGTGAAACAGGAGTCTGGAAACAAGGAGGCAGAAACAGGAGTCTCGAAACAGCGGGGCAGAAACAGGAGTCTGGAAACAGAGGGGCAGAAACAGGAGTCTGGAAAAAGAGAGTGAGAAACAGGAGTCTCGAAATACAGGGTGAGAAACAGGCGTCTGGAAACAGAGGGGCAGAAACAGGAGCCTGGAAACTGAGGGTGAGAAACAGGAGTCTGGAAACAGAGGGGGAGAAACAGGAGTCTGGAAACAGAGGGGCAGAAACAGGAGTCTGGAAACAGAGGGGCAGAAACAGGAGTCTGGAATCAGAGGGTGAGAAACAGGAGTCTGGAAAGAGAGGGTGTGAAACGGGAGTCTGGAAACAGAGGGGGAGAAACAGGAGTCTGGAAACAGAGCGGCAGAAACAGGAGCCTGGAAACAGAGGGGCAGAAACCGGAGTCTGGAAAAAGAGGGGCAGAAACCGGAGTCTGGAAACAGAGGGGGAGAAACAGGAGTCTGGAAACAGAGGGAGAGAAACAGGAGGCTGGAAACAGAGCGGCAGAAACAGGAGGCTGGAAACAGAGGGGCAGAAACAGGAGACTGGAAACAGAGGGTGAGAA
Source organism: Carcharhinus amblyrhynchos (assembly GCF_965287045.1). Taxonomy (NCBI): domain Eukaryota; kingdom Metazoa; phylum Chordata; class Chondrichthyes; order Carcharhiniformes; family Carcharhinidae; genus Carcharhinus; species Carcharhinus amblyrhynchos. Next base: position 84,389 of record NW_027650152.1, read on the forward strand.
ACAGGAGTCTGGAAACAGAGGGGGAGAAACAGGAGTCTGGAAACAGAGCGGCAGAAACAGGAGTCTGAAAACAGATGGGGAGAAACAGGAGTCTGGAAACAGAGGGGGAGAAACAGGGGGCTGGAAACAGAGGTGCAGAAACAGGAGGCTGGAAACAGAGGGGGAGAAACAGGAGTCTGGAAACAGAGGGGCAGAAACAGGAGTCTGGAAACAGAGGGGGAGAAACAGGAGTCTGGAAACAGAGGGAGAGAAACAGGAGGCTGGAAACAGAGGGGCAGAAACAGGAGGCTGGAAACAGAGGGGCAGAAACTGGAGACTGGAAACAGAGGGTGAGAAACAGGAGTCTGGAAACAGAGGGGGAGAAATAGGAGTCTGGAAACAGAGGGGGAGAAACAGGAGTCTGGAAACAGAGGGGCAGAAACAGGATTCTGGAAACAGAGGGGGAGAAACAGGAGTCTGGAAACAGAGGGGGAGAAACAGGAGGCTGTAAAGAGGGGGCAGAAACAGGATGCTGGAAACAGAGGGGCAGAAACAGGAGTCTGGAAACAGTGGGGCAGAAACAGGAGTCTGGAAACGGAGGGGCAGAAACAGGAGTCTGGAAAAAGAGGGCGAGAAACAGGAGGCTGGAAACAGAGGGGCAGAATCAGGAGACTGGAAACAGAGGGGCAGAAACAGGCGTCTGGAAACAGAGGGGCAGAAACAGGAGTCTGGAAACAGAGGGGGAGAAACAGGAGTCTGGAAACAGAGGGGGAGAAACAGGAGTCTGGAAACAGATGGGGAGAAACAGGAGTCTGGAAACAGAGGGTGAGAAACAGGAGACTGGAAACAGAGGGGCAGAAACAGGAGTCTGGAAACAGAGGGGCAGAAACAGGAGCCTGGAAACAGAGGGTGAGAAACTGGAGTCAGGAAACAGAGGGTGAGAAAGAGGAGGCTGGAAACAGAGGGGCAGATTCAGGAGACTGGAAACAGAGGGGCAGAAACAGGAGTCTGGAAACAGAGAGGCAGAAACAGGAGTCTAGAAACAGAGGGGCAGAAACAGGAGTGTGGAAACAGAGGGGCAGAAACAGGAGTCTGGAAACAAAGGGGAGAAACAGGAGTCTCGAAACAGAGCGTCAGAAACAGGAGTCTGAAAACAGATGGGGAGAAACAGGAGTCTGGAAACAGAGGGGGAGAAACAGTGGGCTGGAAACAGAGGTGCAGAAACAGGAGGCTGGAAACAGAGGGGGAGAAACAGGAGTCTGGAACCAGAGGGGCAGAAACAGGAGTCTGGAAACAGAAGGGGGGGAAACAGGAGTCTGGAAACAGAGGGAGAGAAACAGGAGGCTGGAAATAGAGGGTGAGAAACAGGAGTCTGGAGACAGAGGGGCAGAAACAGGAGTCTGGAAACAGAGGGGCAGAAACAGGAGTCTGGAAACAGAGGGGCAGAAACAGGAGTGTGGAAACAGAGGGGCAGAAACAGGAGTCTGGAAACAGAGGGTGAGAAACAGGAGTCTGGAAACAGAGGGGCAGAAACAAGAGTCTGGAAACAGAGGGGGAGAAACAGGAGTCTAGAAACAAAGGGTGAGAAACAGGAGTCTGGAAACAGAGGGGCAGAAACCGGAGTCTGGAAAAAGAGGGGCAGAAACAGGATTCTGGAAACAGAGGGGGAGAAACAGGAGTCTGGAAACAGAGGGAGAGAAACAGGAGGCTGGAAACAGAGCGGCAGAAACAGGAGGCTGGAAACAGAGCGGCAGAAACAGGAGTCTGAAAACAGATGGGGAGAAACAGGAGTCTGGAAACAGAGGGGGAGAAACAGGAGTCTGGAAACAGAGCGGCAGAAACAGGAGTCTGGAAACAGAGCGGCAGAAACAGGAGTCTGAAAACAGATGGGGAGAAACAGGAGTCTGGAAACAGAGGGGGAGAAACAGGGGGCTGGAAACAGAGGGGGAGAAACAGGAGTCTGGAAACAGAGGGGCAGAAACAGGAGTCTGGAAACAGAGGGGGAGAAACAGGAGTCTGGAAACAGAGGGGCAGAAACAGGAGTCTGGAAACAGAGGGGGAGAAACAGCAGACTGGAAACAGAGGGGCAGAAACAGGAGGCTGGAAACAGAGGGGGAGAAACAGGAGTCTGGAAACAGAGGGGCAGAAACAGGAGTCTGGAAACAGAGGGGGAGAAACAGGAGTCTGGAAACAGAGGGAGAGAAACAGGAGGCTGGAAACAGAGGGGCAGAAACAGGAGGCTGGAAACAGAGGGGCAGAAACAGGAGACTGGAAACAGAGGGTGAGAAACAGGAGTCTGGAAACAGAGGGGGAGAAATAGGAGTCTGGAAACAGAGGGGGAGAAACAGGAGTCTGGAAACAGAGGGGCAGAAACAGGATTCTGGAAACAGAGGGGGAGAAACAGGAGTCTGGAAACAGAGGGGGAGAAACAGGAGGCTGTAAAGAGGGGGCAGAAACAGGATGCTGGAAACAGAGGGGCAGAAACAGAAGTCTGGAAACAGTGGGGCAGAAACAGGAGTCTGGAAACGGAGGGGCAGAAACAGGAGTCTGGAAAAAGAGGGCGAGAAACAGGAGGCTGGAAACAGAGGGGCAGAATCAGGAGACTGGAAACAGAGGGGCAGAAACAGGAGTCTGGAAACAGAGGGGGAGAAACAGGAGTCTGGAAACAGAGGGGCAGAAACAGGAGTCTGGAAACAGAGGGGGAGAAACAGCAGACTGGAAACAGAGGGGCAGAAACAGGAGGCTGGAAACAGAGGGGGAGAAACCGGAGTCTGGAAACAGAGGGGCAGAAACAGGAGTCTGGAAACAGAGGGGGAGAAACAGGAGTCTGGAAACAGAGGGAGAGAAACAGGAGGCTGGAAACAGAGGGGCAGAAACAGGAGGCTGGAAACAGAGGGGCAGAAACAGGAGACTGGAAACAGAGGGTGAGAAACAGGAGTCTGGAAACAGAGGGGGAGAAATAGGAGTCTGGAAACAGAGGGGGAGAAACAGGAGTCTGGAAACAGAGGGGCAGAAACAGGATTCTGGAAACAGAGGGGGAGAAACAGGAGTCTGGAAACAGAGGGGGAGAAACAGGAGGCAGTAAAGAGGGGGCAGAAACAGGAGGCTGGAAACAGAGGGGCAGAAACAGGAGTCTGGAAACAGTGGGGCAGAAACAGGAGTCTGGAAACGGAGGGGCAGAAACAGGAGTCTGGAAAAAGAGGGCGAGAAACAGGAGGCTGCAAACAGAGGGGCAGAATCAGGAGACTGGAAACAGAGGGGCAGAAACAGCCGTCTGGAAACAGAGGGGCAGAAACAGGAGTCTGGAAACAGAGGGGGAGAAACAGGAGTCTGGAAACAGAGGGGGAGAAACAGGAGTCTGGAAACAGATGGGGAGAAACAGGAGTCTGGAAACAGAGGGGGAGAAACAGGAGACTGGAAACAGAGGGGCAGAAACAGGAGTCTGGAAACAGAGGGGCAGAAACAGGAGCCTGGAAACAGAGGGTGAGAAACTGGAGTCAGGAAACAGAGGGTGAGAAAGAGGAGGCTGGAAACAGAGGGGCAGATTCAGGAGACTGGAAACAGAGGGGCAGAAACAGGAGTCTGGAAAAAGAGAGGCAGAAACAGGAGTCTGGAAACAGAGGGGCAGAAACAGGAGTGTGGAAACAGAGGGGCAGAAACAGGAGTCTGGAAACAGAGGGTGAGAAACAGGAGTCTGGAAACAGAGGTGCAGAAACAGGAGTCTGGAATCAGAGGGGGAGAAACAGGAGTCTAGAAACAGAAGGTGAGAAACAGGAGTCTGGAAACAGAGCGGCGGAAACTGGAGCCTGGAAACAGAGGGGCAGAAACCGGAGTCTGGAAACAGAGGGGGGAAACAGGAGTCTGGAAACAGAGGGGCAGAAACAGGAGTCTGGAAACAGAGGGGCAGAAACAGGAGTCTGGAAACAGAGGGTGAGAAACAGGAGGCTGGAAACAGAGGGTGAGAAACAGGAGTCTGGAAACAGAGAGGCAGAAACAGGAGCCTGGATACAGAGGGGGAGAAACAGGAGTCTGGAAACAGGGGGGGAGAAACAGGAGTCTGTAAACAGTGGGGCAGAAACAGGAGTCTCGAAACAGAGGGGGAGGAAACAGGAGGTTGGAAACAGAGAGGCAGAAACAGGAGTCTGGAAACAGAGGGGCAGAAACAGGAGTCTGGAAACAGAGGGGGAGAAACAGGAGTCTGGAAACAGAGTGTGAGAAACAGGCGTCTGGAAACAGAGGGGCAGAAACAGGAGTCTGGAAACAGAGGGGCAGAAACAGGAGCCTGGAAACTGAGGGTGAGAAACAGGAGTCTGGAAACAGAGGGGGAGAAACAGGAGTCTGGAAACAGAGGGGACGAAACAGGAGTCTGGAAACAGAGGGGCAGAAACAGGAGTCTGGAAACAGAGGGGGATAAACAGGAGTCTGGAAACAGAGGGGCAGAAACAGGAGTCTGGAAACAGAGGGGCAGAAACAGGAGTCTGGAAACAGAGGGTGAGAAACAGGAGTCTGCAAACAGAGGGTGTGAAAGAGGAGGCTGGAAACAGAGGGGCAGAAACAGGAGTCTGGAAACAGACGGTGAGAAACAGGAGTCTGGAAACAGAGGGGCAGAAACAGGAGTCTGGAAACAGAGGGGCAGAAACAGGAGCCTGGAAACTGAGGGTGAGAAACAGGAGTCTGGAAACAGAGGGGGAGAAACAGGAGTCTGGAAACAGAGGGGACGAAACAGGAGTCTGGAAACAGAGGGGCAGAAACAGGAGTCTGGAAACAGAGGGGCAGAAACAGGAGTCTGGAAACAGACGGTGAGAAACAGGAGTCTGGAAACAGAGGGGGAGAAACAGGGGGCTGGAAACAGAGGGGGAGAAACAGGAGTTTGGAAACAGAGGGGCAGAAACAGGAGTCTGGAAACAGAGGGGGAGAAACAGGAGTCTGGAAACAGAGGGGCAGAAACAGGAGTCTGGAAACAGAGGGGGAGAAACAGCAGACTGGAAACAGAGGGGCAGAAACAGGAGGCTGGAAACAGAGGGGGAGAAACAGGAGTCTGGAAACAGAGGGGCAGAAACAGGAGTCTGGAAACAGAGGGGGAGAAACAGGAGTCTGGAAACAGAGGGAGAGAAACAGGAGGCTGGAAACAGAGGGGCAGAAACAGGAGGCTGGAAACAGAGGGGCAGAAACAGGAGACTGGAAACAGAGGGTGAGAAACAGGAGTCTGGAAACAGAGGGGGAGAAATAGGAGTCTGGAAACAGAGGGGGAGAAACAGGAGTCTGGAAACAGAGGGGCAGAAACAGGATTCTGGAAACAGAGGAGGAGAAACAGGAGTCTGGAAACAGAGGGGGAGAAACAGGAGGCTGTAAAGAGGGGGCAGAAACAGGAGGCTGGAAACAGAGGGGCAGAAACAGGAGTCTGGAAACAGTGGGGCAGAAACAGGAGTCTGGAAACGGAGGGGCAGAAACAGGAGTCTGGAAAAAGAGGGCGAGAAACAGGAGGCTGGAAACAGAGGGGCAGAATCAGGAGACTGGAAACAGAGGGGCAGAAACAGGCGTCTGGAAACAGAGGGGCAGAAACAGGAGTCTGGAAACAGAGGGGGAGAAACAGGAGTCTGGAAACAGAGGGGGGGAAACAGGAGTCTGGAAACAGATGGGGAGAAACAGGAGTCTGGAAACAGAGGGTGAGAAACAGGAGACTGGAAACAGAGGGGCAGAAACAGGAGTCTGGAAACAGAGGGGCAGAAACAGGAGCCTGGAAACAGAGGGTGAGAAACTGGAGTCAGGAAACAGAGGGTGAGAAAGAGGAGGCTGGAAACAGAGGGGCAGATTCAGGAGACTGGAAACAGAGGGGCAGAAACAGGAGTCTGGAAACAGAGAGGCAGAAACAGGAGTCTAGAAACAGAGGGGCAGAAACAGGAGTGTGGAAACAGAGGGGCAGAAACAGGAGTCTGGAAACAGAGGGGGAGAAGCAGGAGTCTCGAAACAGAGCGGCAGAAACAGGAGTCTGAAAACAGATGGTGAGAAACAGGAGTCTGGAAACAGAGGGGGAGAAACAGTGGGCTGGAAACAAAGGTGCAGAAACAGGAGGCTGGAAACAGAGGGGGAGAAACAGGAGTCTGGAAACAGAGGGGCAGAAACAGGAGTCTGGAAACAGAAGGGGGGGAAACAGGAGTCTGGAAACAGAGGGAGAGAAACAGGAGGCTGGAAACAGAGGGGCAGAAACAGGAGGCTGGAAACAGAGGGGCAGAAACAGGAGACTGGAAACAGAGGGTGAGAAACAGGAGTCTGGAAACAGAGGGGGAGAAATAGGAGTCTGGAAACAGAGGGGGAGAAACAGGAGTCTGGAAACAGAGGGGCAGAAACAGGATTCTGGAAACAGAGGGGGAGAAACAGGAGTCTGGAAACAGAGGGGGAGAAACAGGAGGCAGTAAAGAGGGGGCAGAAACAGGAGGCTGGAAACAGAGGGGCAGAAACAGGAGTCTGGAAACAGTGGGGCAGAAACAGGAGTCTGGAAACGGAGGGGCAGAAACAGGAGTCTGGAAAAAGAGGGCGAGAAACAGGAGGCTGCAAACAGAGGGGCAGAATCAGGAGACTGGAAACAGAGGGGCAGAAACAGCCGTCTGGAAACAGAGGGGCAGAAACAGGAGTCTGGAAACAGAGGGGGAGAAACAGGAGTCTGGAAACAGAGGGGGAGAAACAGGAGTCTGGAAACAGATGGGGAGAAACAGGAGTCTGGAAACAGAGGGGGAGAAACAGGAGACTGGAAACAGAGGGGCAGAAACAGGAGTCTAGAAACAGAAGGTGAGAAACAGGAGTCTGGAAACAGAGCGGCGGAAACTGGAGCCTGGAAACAGAGGGGCAGAAACCGGAGTCTGGAAACAGAGGGGGGAAACAGGAGTCTGGAAACAGAGGGGCAGAAACAGGAGTCTGGAAACAGAGGGGCAGAAACAGGAGTCTGGAAACAGAGGGTGAGAAACAGGAGGCTGGAAACAGAGGGTGAGAAACAGGAGTCTGGAAACAGAGAGGCAGAAACAGGAGCCTGGATACAGAGGGGGAGAAACAGGAGTCTGGAAACAGGGGGGGAGAAACAGGAGTCTGTAAACAGTGGGGCAGAAACAGGAGTCTCGAAACAGAGGGGGAGGAAACAGGAGGTTGGAAACAGAGAGGCAGAAACAGGAGTCTGGAAACAGAGGGGCAGAAACAGGAGTCTGGAAACAGAGGGGGAGAAACAGGAGTCTGGAAACAGAGTGTGAGAAACAGGCGTCTGGAAACAGAGGGGCAGAAACAGGAGTCTGGAAACAGAGGGGCAGAAACAGGAGCCTGGAAACTGAGGGTGAGAAACAGGAGTCTGGAAACAGAGGGGGAGAAACAGGAGTCTGGAAACAGAGGGGACGAAACAGGAGTCTGGAAACAGAGGGGCAGAAACAGGAGTCTGGAAACAGAGGGGGATAAACAGGAGTCTGGAAACAGAGGGGCAGAAACAGGAGTCTGGAAACAGAGGGGCAGAAACAGGAGTCTGGAAACAGAGGGTGAGAAACAGGAGTCTGGAAACAGAGGGTGTGAAAGAGGAGGCTGGAAACAGAGGGGCAGAAACAGGAGTCTGGAAACAGAGGGGGAGAAACAGGAGTCTGGAAACAGAGGGGCAGAAACAGGAGCCTGGAAACAGAGGGGCAGAAACAGGAGTCTGGAAACAGAGGGGCAGAAACAGGAGTGTGGAAACAGAGGGGCAGAAACAGGAGTCTGGAAGCAGAGGGTGAGAAACAGGAGTCTGGAAACAAGGGGCAGAAACAGGAGTCTGGAATCAGAGGGTGAGAAACAGGAGTCTGGAAACAGAGGGTGTGAAACGGGAGTCTGGAAACAGAGGGTGAGAAAGAGGAGGCTGGAAACAGAGGGGCAGAAACAGGAGTCTGGAAACAGAGGGTGAGAAACAGGAGTCTGGAGACAGAGGGGCAGAAACAGGAGTCTGGAAACAGAGGGGCTGAAACAGGAGTCTGGAAACAGAGGGGCAGAAACAGGAGTGTGGAAAGAGAGGGGCAGAAACAGGAATCTGGAAACAGAGGGTGAGAAACAGGAGTCTGGAAACAGAGGGGCAGAAACAAGAGTCTGGAAACAGAGGGGGAGAAACAGGAGTCTAGAAACAAAGGGTGAGAAACAGGAGTCTGGAAACAGAGCGGCAGAAACAGGAGCCTGGAAACAGAGGGGCAGAAACCGGAGTCTGGAAAAAGAGGGGCAGAAACAGGAGTCTGGAAACAGAGGGGGAGAAACAGGAGTCTGGAAACAGAGGGAGAGAAACAGGAGGCTGGAAACAGAGCGGCAGAAACAGGAGGCTGGAAACAGAGGGGCAGAAACAGGAGACTGGAAACAGAGGGTGAGAAACAGGAGTCTGGAAACAGACGGGCAGAAACAGGAGTCTGGAAACAGAGGGGGAGAAACAGGAGTCTGGAAACAGAGCGGCAGAAACAGGAGTCTGAAAACAGATGGGGAGAAACAGGAGTCTGGAAACAGATGGGGAGAAACAGGAGTCTGGAAACAGAGGGGGAGAAACAGGAGTCTGGAAACAGAGGGAGAGAAACAGGAGGCTGGAAACAGAGGGGCAGAAACAGGAGGCTGGAAACAGAGGGGCAGAAACAGGAGACTGGAAACAGAGGGTGAGAAACAGGAGTCTGGAAACAGAGGGGGAGAAATAGGAGTCTGGAAACAGAGGGGGAGAAACAGGAGTCTGGAAACAGAGGGGCAGAAACAGGATTCTGGAAACAGAGGGGAAGAACCAGGAGTCTGGAAACAGAGGGGGAGAAACAGGTGGCTGTAAAGAGGGGGCAGAAACAGGAGGCTGGAAACAGAGGGGCAGAAACAGGATTCTGGAAACAGTGGGGCAGAAACAGGAGTCTGGAAACGGAGGGGCAGAAACAGGAGTCTGGAAAAAGAGGGCGAGAAACAGGAGGCTGGAAACAGAGGGGCAGAATCAGGAGACTGGAAACAGAGGGGCAGAAACAGGCGTCTGGAAACAGAGGGGCAGAAACAGGAGTCTGGAAACAGAGGGGGAGAAACAGCAGTCTGGAAACAGAGGGGGAGAAACAGGAGTCTGGAAACAGATGGGGAGAAACAGGAGTCTGGAAACAGAGGGTGAGAAACAGGAGACTGGAAACAGAGGGGCAGAAACAGGAGTCTGGAAACAGAGGGGCAGAAACAGGAGCCTGGAAACAGAGGGTGAGAAACTGGAGTCAGGAAACAGAGGGTGAGAAAGAGGAGGCTGGAAACAGAGGGGCAGATTCAGGAGACTGGAAACAGAGGGGCAGAAACAGGAGTCTGGAAACAGAGAGGCAGAAACAGGAGTCTAGAAACAGAGGGGCAGAAACAGGAGTGTGGAAACAGAGGGGCAGAAACAGGAGTCTGGAAACAGAGGGGGAGAAACAGGAGTCTCGAAACAGAGCGGCAGAAACAGGAGTCTGAAAACTGATGGGGAGAAACAGGAGTCTGGAAACAGAGGGGGAGAAACAGTGGGCTGGAAACAGAGGTGCAGAAACAGGAGTGTGGAAACAGAGGGGGAGAAACAGGAGTCTGGAAACAGAGGGGCAGAAACAGGAGTCTGGAAACAGAAGGGGGGGAAACAGGAGTCTGGAAACAGAGGGAGAGAAACAGGAGGCTGGAAACAGAGGGGCAGAAACAGGAGGCTGGAAACAGAGGGGCAGAAACAGGAGACTGGAAACAGAGGGTGAGAAACAGGAGTCTGGAAACAGAGGGGGAGAAATAGGAGTCTGGAAACAGAGGGGGAGAAACAGGAGTCTGGAAACAGAGGGGCAGAAACAGGATTCTGGAAACAGAGGGGGAGAAACAGGAGTCTGGAAACAGAGGGGGAGAAACAGGAGTCTGGAAATAGATGGGGAGAAACAGGAGTCTGGAAACAGAGGGGGAGAAACAGGAGACTGGAAACAGAGGGGCAGAAACAGGAGTCTGGAAACAGAGGGGCAGAAACAGGAGCCTGGAAACAGAGGGTGAGAAACTGGAGTCAGGAAACAGAGGGTGAGAAAGAGGAGGCTGGAAACAGAGGGGCAGATTCAGGAGACTGGAAACAGAGGGGCAGAAACAGGAGTCTGGAAACAGAGAGGCAGAAACAGGAGAGTGGAAACAGAGGGGCAGAAACAGGAGTGTGGAAACAGAGGGGCAGAAACAGGAGTCTGGAAACAGAGGGTGAGAAGCAGGAGTCTGGAAACAGAGGTGCAGAAACAGGAGTCTGGAATCAGAGGGGGAGAAACAGGAGTCTAGAAACAGAGGGTGAGAAACAGGAGTCTGGAAACAGAGCGGCGGAAACAGGAGGCTGGAAACAGAGGGGCAGAAACCGGAGTCTGGAAACAGAGGGGGGAAACAGGAGTCTGGAAACAGAGGGGCAGAAACAGGAGTCTGGAAACAGAGGGGCAGAAACAGGAGTCTGGAAACAGAGGGTGAGAAACAGGAGGCTGGAAACAGAGGGTGAGAAACAGGAGTCTGGAAACAGAGAGGCAGAAACAGGAGTCTGGATACAGAGGGGTAGAAACAGGAGTCTGGAAACAGGGGGGGAGAAACAGGAGTCTGGAAACAGTGGGGCAGAAACAGGAGTCTCGAAACAGAGGGGGAGGAAACAGGAGGTTGGAAACAGAGAGGCAGAAACAGGAGTCTGGAAACAGAGGGGCAGAAACAGGAGTCTGGAAACAGAGGGGGAGAAACAGGAGTCTGGAAACAGAGTGTGAGAAACAGGCGTCTGGAAACAGAGGGGCAAAAACAGGAGTCTGGAAACAGAGGGGCAGAAACAGGAGCCTGGAAACTGAGGGTGAGAAACAGGAGTCTGGAAACAGAGGGGGAGAAACAGGAGTCTGGAAACAGAGGGGACGAAACAGGAGTCTGGAAACAGAGGGGCAGAAACAGGAGTCTGGAAACAGAGGGGGAGAAACAGGAGTCTGGAAACAGAGGGGCAGAAACAGGAGTCTGGAAACAGAGAGGCAGAAACAGGAGTCTGGAAACAGAGGGTGAGAAACAGGAGTCTGGAAACAGAGGGTGTGAAACGGGAGTCTGGAAACAGAGGGCGAGAAACAGGAGTCTGGAAACAGAGGGGCAGAAACAGGAGTCTGGAAACAGAGGGGCAGAAACAGGAGTCTGGAAACAGAGGGGCAGAAACAGGAGCCTGGAAACAGAGGGTGAATAACTGGAGTCAGGAAACAGCGGGTGAGAAAGAGGAGGCGGGAAACAGAGGGGCAGAAACAGGAGTCTGGAAACAGACGGTGAGAAACAGGAGTCTGGAAACAGAGGGGCAGAAACAGGAGTCTGGAAACAGAGGGGCAGAAACAGGAGTCTGGAAACAGAGGGGCAGAAACAGGAGTGTGGAAACAGAGGGGCAGAAACAGGAGTCTGGAAACAGAGGGTGAGAAACAGGAGTCTGGAAACAGAGGGGCAGAAACAAGAGTCTGGAAACAGAGGGGGAGAAACAGGAGTCTAGAAACAGAGGGTGAGAAACAGGAGTCTGGAAACAGAGCGGCAGAAACAGGAGCCTGGAAACAGAGGGGCAGAAACCGGAGTCTGGAAAAAGAGGGGCAGAAACAGGAGTCTGGAAACAGAGGCGAAGAAACAGGAGTCTGGAAACAGAGGTGCAGAAACAGGAGTCTGGAAACAGAGGGGCAGAAACAGGAGCCTGGAAACAGAGGTTGAGAAACTGGAGTCAGGAAACAGAGGGTGAGAAAGAGGAGGCTGGAAACAGAGGGGCAGAATCAGGAGGCTGGAAACAGAGGGGCAGAAACAGGAGTCTGGAAACAGTGGGTGAGAAACAGGAGTCCGGAAACAGAGCGGCGGAAACAGGAGGCTGGAAACAGAGGGGCAGAAACCGGAGTCTGGAAACAGAGGGGCAGAAACAGGAGTCTGGAAACAGAGGGTGAGAAACAGGAGTCTGGAAACAGAGAGGCGGAAACAGGAGTCTGGATACAGAGGGGGAGAAACAGGAGTCTGGAAACAGGGGGGGAGAAACAGGAGTCTGGAAACAGTGGGGCAGAAACAGGAGTCTCGAAACAGAGGGGGAGGAAACAGGAGGTTGGAAACAGAGAGGCAGAAACAGGAGTCTGGAAACAGAGGGGCAGAAACAGGAGTCTGGAAACAGAGGGGGAGAAACAGGAGTCTGGAAACAGAGTGTGAGAAACAGGCGTCTGGAAACAGAGGGGCAGAAACAGGAGTCTGGAAACAGAGGGGCAGAAACAGGAGCCTGGAAACTGAGGGTGAGAAACAGGAGTCTGGAAACAGAGGGGGAGAAACAGGAGTCTGGAAACAGAGGGGACGAAACAGGAGTCTGGAAACAGAGGGGCAGAAACAGGAGTCTGGAAACAGAGGGGGAGAAACAGGAGTCTGGAAACAGAGGGGCAGAAACAGGAGTCTGGAAACAGAGAGGCAGAAACAGGAGTCTGGAAACAGAGGGTGAGAAACAGGAGTCTGGAAACAGAGGGTATGAAACGGGAGTCTGGAAACAGAGGGCGAGAAACAGGAGTCTGGAAACAGAGGGGCAGAAACAGGAGTCTGGAAACAGAGGGGCAGAAACAGGAGTCTGGAAACAGAGGGGCAGAAACAGGAGCCTGGAAACAGAGGGTGAAAAACTGGAGTCAGGAAACAGAGGGTGAGAAAGAGGAGGGGGGAAACAGAGGGGCAGAAACAGGAGTCTGGAAACAGACGGTGAGAAACAGGAGTCTGGAAACAGAGGGGCAGAAACAGGAGTCTGGAAACAGAGGTGCAGAAACAGGAGTCTGGAAACAGAGGGGCAGAAACAGGAGTGTGGAAACAGAGGGGCAGAAACAGGAGTCTGGAAACAGAGGGTGAGAAACAGGAGTCTGGAAACAGAGGGGCAGAAACAAGAGTCTGGAAACAGAGGGGGAGAAACAGGAGTCTAGAAACAGAGGGTGAGAAACAGGAGTCTGGAAACAGAGCGGCAGAAACAGGAGCCTGGAAACAGAGGGGCAGAAACCGGAGTCTGGAAAAAGAGGGGCAGAAACAGGAGTCTGGAAACAGAGGCGAAGAAACAGGAGTCTTGAAACAGAGGTGCAGAAACAGGAGTCTGGAAACAGAGGGGCAGAAACAGGAGCCTGGAAACAGAGGTTGAGAAACTGGAGTCAGGAAACAGAGGGTGAGAAAGAGGAGGCTGGAAACAGAGGGGCAGAATCAGGAGGCTGGAAACAGAGGGGCAGAAACAGGAGTCTGGAAACAGTGGGTGAGAAACAGGAGTCCGGAAACAGCGAGGCAGAAACAGGAGTCTGGAAACAGAGGAGCAGAAACAGGAGTGTGGAAACAGAGGTGCAGAAAAAGGAGTCTGGAAACACGGGGTGAGAAACAGGCGTCTGGAAACAGAGGGGCAGAAACAGGAGTCTGGAAACAGAGGGGGAGAAACAGGAGTCTAGAAACAGAGGGTGAGAAAGAGGAGTCTGGAAACAGAGCGGCAGAAACAGGAGTCTGGAAACAGAGGAGGAGAAACAGGAGTCTGGAAATAGACTGGCAGAAACCGGAGTCTGGAAACAGAGGGGCAGAAACAGGAGTCTGGAAACAGAGGGTGAGAAATAGGAGGCTGGAAACAGACGGTGTGAAACAGGAGTCTGGAAACAAGGAGGCAGAAACAGGAGTCTCGAAACAGAGGGGCAGAAACAGGAGTCTGGAAACAGCGAGGCAGAAACAGGAGTCTGGAAACAGAGGGGGAGAAACAGGAGTCTGGAAACAGAGGGTGAGAAACAGGCGTCTGGAAAGAGAGGGGCAGAAACAGGAGTCTGGAAACAAAGGGGCAGAAACAGGAGTCTGGAAAAAGAGAGTGAGATACAGGAGTCTCGAAATACAGGGTGAGAAACAGGGGTCTGGAAACAGAGGGGCAGAAACAGGAGCCTGGAAACCGAGGGGCAGGAACAGGAGTCTGGAAACAGAGGGGGAGATACAGGAGTCCGGAAACAGAGGTGGGGAAACAGGAGTCTGGAAACAGAGGGGCAGAAACAGGAGTCTGGAAACAGAGGGTGAGAAACAGGCGTCTGGAAACAGAGGGGCAGAAACAGGAGCCTGGAAACCGAGGGGCAGGAACAGGAGTCTGGAAACAGAGGGGGAGAAACAGGAGTCCGGAAACAGAGGAGGAGAAACAGGAGGCTGGAAACAGAGGGGCAGATAGAGGAGGCTGGAAACAGAGGGGCAGAAACAGGAGTCTGGAAACAGAGGGGCAGAAACAGGAGTCTGGAAACAGAGGGGCAGAAGAAGGAGACTGGAAACAGAGGGTGAGAAACAGGAGGCTGGAAACAGAGGGGCAGAAACAGGAGTCTGGAATCAGAGGGGGAGAAACAGGAGTCTGGAAACAGAGCGGCAGAAACAGGAGTCTGAAAACAGAGGGGGAGAAACAGGAGTCTGGAAACAGAGGGGGAGAAACAGGGGGCTGGAAACAGAGGGGCAGAAACAGGAGGCTGGAAACAGAGGGGGAGAAACAGGACTCTGGAAACAGAGGGAGAGGAACAGGAGGCTGGAAACAGAGGGGCAGAAACAGGAGGCTGGAAACAGAGGGGCAGAAACAGGAGACTGGAAACAGAGGAGGAGGAACAGGAGGCTTCAAACAGAGGGGCAGAAACAGGAGGCTGGAATCAGAGGGGGAGAAACAGGAGTCTGGAAACAGAGGGGCAGAAACAGGAGGCTTGAAACAGAGAGGCAGAAAGAGGAGGCTGGAAACAGAGGGGCAGAAACAGGAGTCTGGAAACAGAGGGGCAGAAACAGGAGTCTGGAAACAGAGGGGGAGAAACAGGAGTCTGAAAACAGAGGGAGAGAATCAGGAGGCTGGAAACAGAACGGCAGAAACAGGAGGCTGGAAACAGAGGGGCAGAAACAGGAGACAGGAAACAGAGGGTGAGAAACAGGAGTCTGGAAACAGACGGGCTGAAACAGGAGTCTGGAAACAGAGGGGGAGAAACAGGAGTCTGGAAACAGAGCGGCAGAAACAGGAGTCTGAAAACAGATGGGGAGAAACAGGAGTCTGGAAACAGAGGGGGAGAAACAGGGGGCTGGAAACAGAGGGGCAGAAACAGGAGGCTGGAAACAGAGGGGGAGAAACAGGAGTCTGGAAACAGAGGGGCAGAAACAGGAGTCTGGAAACAGAGAGGCAGAAAGAGGAGGCTGGAAACAGAGGGGCAGAAACAGGAGTCTGGAAACAGAGGGGCAGAAACAGGAGTCTGGAAACAAGGGGGAGAAACAGGAGTCTGAAAACAGAGGGAGAGAATCAGGAGGCTGGAGACAGAACGGCAGAAACAGGAGGCTGGAAACAGAGGGGCAGAAACAGGAGACTGGAAACAGAGGGTAAGAAACAGGAGTCTGGAAACAGACGGGCAGAAACAGGAGTCTGGAAACAGAGGGGGAGAAACAGGAGTCTGGAAACAGAGCGGCAGAAACAGGAGTCAGAAAACAGAGGGGGAGAAACAGGAGTCTGGAAACAGTGGGGGAGAAACAGGGGGCTGGAAACAGAGGGGCAGAAACAGGAGGCTGGAAACAGAGGGTGAGAAACAGGAGTCTGGAAACAGAGGGGCAGAAACAGGAGTCTGGAAACTGAGGGGGAGAAACAGGAGTCTGGAAACAGAGGGAGAGAAACAGGAGGCTGGAAACAGAGGGGCAGAAACAGGAGGCTGGAAACAGAGGGGCAGAAACAGGAGTCTGGAAACAGAGGGTGAGAAACAGGAGTCTGGAAACAGAGGGGGAGAAATAGGAGTCTGGAAACAGAGGGGGAGAAACAGGAGTCTGGAAACAGAGGGGGAGAAACAGGAGTCTGGAAACAGAGGGGGAGAAACAGGAGTCTGGAAACAGATGGGGAGAAACAGGAGTCTGGAAACAGAGGGTGAGAAACAGGAGACTGGAAACAGAGGGGCAGAAACAGGAGTCTGGAAACAGAGGGGCAGAAACAGGAGCCTGGAAACAGAGGGTGAGAAACTGGAGTCAGGAAACAGAGGGTGAGAAAGAGGAGGCTGGAAACAGAGGGGCAGATTCAGGAGACTGGAAACAGAGGGGCAGAAACAGGAGTCTGGAAACAGAGAGGCAAAAACAGGAGTCTGGAAACAGAGGGGCAGAAACAGGAGTGTGGAAACAGAGGGGCAGAAACAGGAGTCTGGAAACAGAGGGTGAGAAACAGGAGTCTGGAAACAGAGGTGCAGAAACAGGAGTCTGGAATCAGAGGGGGAGAAACAGGAGTCTAGAAACAGAGGGTGAGAAACAGGAGTCTGGAAACAGAGGGGGAGAAACAGGAGTCTGGAAACAGGGGGGGAGAAACAGGAGTCTGGAAACAGTGGGGCAGAAACAGGAGTCTCGAAACAGAGGGGGAGGAAACAGGAGGTTGGAAACAGAGAGGCAGAAACAGGAGTCTGGAAACAGAGGGGCAGAAACAGGAGTCTGGAAACAGAGGGGGAGAAACAGGAGTCTGGAAACAGAGTGTGAGAAACAGGCGTCTGGAAACAGAGGGGCAGAAACAGGAGTCTGGAAACAGAGGGGCAGAAACAGGAGCCTGGAAACTGAGGGAGAGAAACAGGAGTCTGGAAACAGAGGGGGAGAAACAGGAGTCTGGAAACAGAGGGGACGAAACAGGAGTCAGGAAACAGAGGGGCAGAAACAGGAGTCTGGAAACAGAGGGGGAGAAACAGGAGTCTGGAAACAGAGTGGCAGAAACAGGAGTCTGGAAACAGAGGGGCAGAAACAGGAGTCTGGAAACAGAGGGTGAGAAACAGGAGTATGGAAACAGAGGGTGTGAAACGGGAGTCTGGAAACAGAGGGCGAGAAACAGGAGTCTGGAAACAGAGGGGCAGAAACAGGAGTCTGGAAACAGAGGGGCAGAAACAGGAGTCTGGAAACAGAGGGGCAGAAACAGGAGCCTGGAAACAGAGGGTGAGAAACTGGAGTCAGGAAACAGAGGGTGAGAAAGAGGAGGCTGGAAACAGAGGGGGAGAAACAGGAGTCTGGAAACAGTGGGAGAGAAACAGGAGGCTGGAAACAGAGGGGCAGAAACAGGAGGCTGGAAACAGAGGGGCAGAAACAGGAGTCTGGAAACAGAGGGTGAGAAACAGGAGTCTGGAAACAGAGGGGGAGAAATAGGAGTCTGGAAACAGAGGGGGAGAAACAGGAGTCTGGAAACAGAGGGGGAGAAACAGGAGTCTGGAAACAGAGGGGGAGAAACAGGAGTCCGGAAACAGATGGGGAGAAACAGGAGTCTGGAAACAGAGGGTGAGAAACAGGAGACTGGAAACAGAGGGGCAGAAACAGGAGTCTGGAAACAGAGGGGCAGAAACAGGAGCCTGGAAACAGAGGGTGAGAAACTGGAGTCTGGAAACAGAGGGTGAGAAACAGGAGGCTGGAAACAGAGAGGCAGAAACAGGAGTCTGGAAACAGAGGGGGAGAAACAGGAGTCTGGAAACAGGGGGGGAGAAAAAGGAGTCTGGAAACAGTGGGGCAGAAACAGGAGTCTCGAAACAGAGGGGGAGGAAACAGGAGGTTGGAAACAGAGAGGCAGAAACAGGAGTCTGGAAACAGAGGGGCAGAAACAGGAGTCTGGAAACAGAGGGGGAGAAACAGGAGTCTGGAAACAGAGTGTGAGAAACAGGCGTCTGGAAACAGAGGGGCAGAAACAGGAGTCTGGAAACAGAGGGGCAGAAACAGGAGCCTGGAAACTGAGGGTGAGAAACAGGAGTCTGGAAACAGAGGGGGAGAAACAGGAGTCTGGAAACAGAGGGGACGAAACAGGAGTCAGGAAACAGAGGGGCAGAAACAGGAGTCTGGAAACAGAGGGGGAGAAACAGGAGTCTGGAAACAGAGTGGCAGAAACAGGAGTCTGGAAACAGAGGGGCAGAAACAGGAGTCTGGAAACAGAGGGTGAGAAACAGGAGTCTGGAAACAGAGGGTGTGAAACGGGAGTCTGGAAACAGAGCGCGAGAAACAGGAGTCTGGAAACAGAGGGGCAGAAACAGGAGTCTGGAAACAGAGGGGCAGAAACAGGAGTCTGGAAACAGAGGGGCAGAAACAGGAGCCTGGAAACAGAGGGTGAGAAACTGGAGTCAGGAAACAGAGGGTGAGAAAGAGGAGGCTGGAAACAGAGGGGCAGAAACAGGAGTCTGGAAACAGACGGTGAGAAACAGGAGTCTGGAAACAGAGGGGCAGAAACAGGAGTCTGGAAACAGAGGGGCACCAACAGGAGTGTGGAAACAGACGGGCAGAAACAGGAGTCTGGAAACAGAGGGGGAGAAACAGGAGTCTAGAAACAGAGGGTGAGAAACAGGAGTCTGGAAACAGAGCGGCAGAAACAGGAGCCTGGAAACAGAGGGGCAGAAACCGGAGTCTGGAAAAAGAGGGGCAGAAACAGGAGTCTGGAAACAGAGGCGAAGAAACAGGAGTCTGGAAACAGAGGGGGAGAAACAGGAGTCTGGATACAGAGGGGCAGAAACAGGAGTCTGGAAACAGAGGGGCAGAAACAGGAGCCTGGAAACAGAGGGTGAGAAACTGGAGTCAGGAAACAGAGGGTGAGAAAGAGGAGGCTGGAAACAGAGGGGCAGATTCAGGAGACTGGAAACAGAGGGGCAGAAACAGGAGTCTGGAAACAGAGAGGCAGAAACAGGAGAGTGGAAACAGAGGGGCAGAAACAGGAGTGTGGAAACAGAGGGGCAGAAACAGGAGTCTGGAAACAGAGGGTGAGAAGCAGGAGTCTGGAAACAGAGGTGCAGAAACAGGAGTCTGGAATCAGAGGGGGAGAAACAGGAGTCTAGAAACAGAGGGTGAGAAACAGGAGTCTGGAAACAGAGCGGCGGAAACAGGAGGCTGGAAACAGAGGGGCAGAAACCGGAGTCTGGAAACAGAGGGGGGAAACAGGAGTCTGGAAACAGAGGGGCAGAAACAGGAGTCTGGAAACAGAGGGGCAGAAACAGGAGTCTGGAAACAGAGGGTGAGAAACAGGAGGCTGGAAACAGAGGTTGAGAAACAGGAGTCTGGAAACAGAGAGGCAGAAACAGGAGTCTGGATACAGAGGGGGAGAAACAGGAGTCTGGAAACAGGGGGGGAGAAACAGGAGTCTGGAAACAGTGGGGCAGAAACAGGAGTCTCGAAACAGAGGGGGAGGAAACAGGAGGTTGGAAACAGAGAGGCAGAAACAGGAGTCTGGAAACAGAGGGGCAGAAACAGGAGTCTGGAAACAGAGGGGGAGAAACAGGAGTCTGGAAACAGAGTGTGAGAAACAGGCGTCTGGAAACAGAGGGGCAAAAACAGGAGTCTGGAAACAGAGGGGCAGAAACAGGAGCCTGGAAACTGAGGGTGAGAAACAGGAGTCTGGAAACAGAGGGGGAGAAACAGGAGTCTGGAAACAGAGGGGACGAAACAGGAGTCTGGAAACAGAGGGGCAGAAACAGGAGTCTGGAAACAGAGGGGGAGAAACAGGAGTCTGGAAACAGAGGGGCAGAAACAGGAGTCTGGAAACAGAGAGGCAGAAACAGGAGTCTGGAAACAGAGGGTGAGAAACAGGAGTCTGGAAACAGAGGGTGTGAAACGGGAGTCTGGAAACAGAGGGCGAGAAACAGGAGTCTGGAAACAGAGGGGCAGAAACAGGAGTCTGGAAACAGAGGGGCAGAAACAGGAGTCTGGAAACAGAGGGGCAGAAACAGGAGCCTGGAAACAGAGGGTGAATAACTGGAGTCAGGAAACAGAGGGTGAGAAAGAGGAGGCGGGAAACAGAGGGGCAGAAACAGGAGTCTGGAAACAGACGGTGAGAAACAGGAGTCTGGAAACAGAGGGGCAGAAACAGGAGTCTGGAAACAGAGGTGCAGAAACAGGAGTCTGGAAACAGAGGGGCAGAAACAGGAGTGTGGAAACAGAGGGGCAGAAACAGGAGTCTGGAAACAGAGGGTGAGAAACAGGAGTCTGGAAACAGAGGGGCAGAAACAAGAGTCTGGAAACAGAGGGGGAGAAACAGGAGTCTAGAAACAGAGGGTGAGAAACAGGAGTCTGGAAACAGAGCGGCAGAAACAGGAGCCTGGAAACAGAGGGGCAGAAACCGGAGTCTGGAAAAAGAGGGGCAGAAACAGGAGTCTGGAAACAGAGGCGAAGAAACAGGAGTCTGGAAACAGAGGTGCAGAAACAGGAGTCTGGAAACAGAGGGGCAGAAACAGGAGCCTGGAAACAGAGGTTGAGAAACTGGAGTCAGGAAACAGAGGGTGAGAAAGAGGAGGCTGGAAACAGAGGGGCAGAATCAGGAGGCTGGAAACAGAGGGGCAGAAACAGGAGTCTGGAAACAGTGGGTGAGAAACAGGAGTCCGGAAACAGAGCGGCGGAAACAGGAGGCTGGAAACAGAGGGGCAGAAACCGGAGTCTGGAAACAGAGGGGCAGAAACAGGAGTCTGGAAACAGAGGGTGAGAAACAGGAGGCTGGAAACAGAGGGTGAGAAACAGGAGTCTGGAAACAGAGAGGCAGAAACAGGAGTCTGGATACAGAGGGGGAGAAACAGGAGTCTGGAAACAGGGGGGGGAGAAACAGGAGTCTGGAAACAGTGGGGCAGAAACAGGAGTCTCGAAACAGAGGGGGAGGAAACAGGAGGTTGGAAACAGAGAGGCAGAAACAGGAGTCTGGAAACAGAGGGGCAGAAACAGGAGTCTGGAAACAGAGGGGGAGAAACAGGAGTCTGGAAACAGAGTGTGAGAAACAGGCGTCTGGAAACAGAGGGGCAGAAACAGGAGTCTGGAAACAGAGGGGCAGAAACAGGAGCCTGGAAACTGAGGGTGAGAAACAGGAGTCTGGAAACAGAGGGGGAGAAACAGGAGTCTGGAAACAGAGGGGACGAAACAGGAGTCTGGAAACAGAGGGGCAGAAACAGGAGTCTGGAAACAGAGGGGGAGAAACAGGAGTCTGGAAACAGAGGGGCAGAAACAGGAGTCTGGAAACAGAGAGGCAGAAACAGGAGTCTGGAAACAGAGGGTGAGAAACAGGAGTCTGGAAACAGAGGGTGTGAAACGGGAGTCTGGAAACAGAGGGCGAGAAACAGGAGTCTGGAAACAGAGGGGCAGAAACAGGAGTCTGGAAACAGAGGGGCAGAAACAGGAGTCTGGAAACAGAGGGGCAGAAACAGGAGCCTGGAAACAGAGGGTGAAAAACTGGAGTCAGGAAACAGAGGGTGAGAAAGAGGAGGCGGGAAACAGAGGGGCAGAAACAGGAGTCTGGAAACAGACGGTGAGAAACAGGAGTCTGGAAACAGAGGGGCAGAAACAGGAGTCTGGAAACAGAGGTGCAGAAACAGGAGTCTGGAAACAGAGGGGCAGAAACAGGAGTGTGGAAACAGAGGGGCAGAAACAGGAGTCTGGAAACAGAGGGTGAGAAACAGGAGTCTGGAAACAGAGGGGCAGAAACAAGAGTCTGGAAACAGAGGGGGAGAAACAGGAGTCTAGAAACAGAGGGTGAGAATCAGGAGTCTGGAAACAGAGCGGCAGAAACAGGAGCCTGGAAACAAAGGGGCAGAAACCGGAGTCTGGAAAAAGAGGGGCAGAAACAGGAGTCTGGAAACAGAGGCGAAGAAACAGGAGTCTTGAAACAGAGGTGCAGAAACAGGAGTCTGGAAACAGAGGGGCAGAAACAGGAGCCTGGAAACAGAGGTTGAGAAACTGGAGTCAGGAAACAGAGGGTGAGAAAGAGGAGGCTGGAAACAGAGGGGCAGAATCAGGAGGCTGGAAACAGAGGGGCAGAAACAGGAGTCTGGAAACAGTGGGTGAGAAACAGGAGTCCGGAAACAGCGAGGCAGAAACAGGAGTCTGGAAACAGAGGAGCAGAAACAGGAGTGTGGAAACAGAGGTGCAGAAAAAGGAGTCTGGAAACACGGGGTGAGAAACAGGCGTCTGGAAACAGAGGGGCAGAAACAGGAGTCTGGAAACAGAGGGGGAGAAACAGGAGTCTAGAAACAGAGGGTGAGAAACAGGAGTCTGGAAACAGAGCGGCAGAAACAGGAGTCTGGAAACAGAGGAGGAGAAACAGGAGTCTGGAAATAGACTGGCAGAAACCGGAGTCTGGAAACAGAGGGGCAGAAACAGGAGTCTGGAAACAGAGGGTGAGAAATAGGAGGCTGGAAACAGACGGTGTGAAACAGGAGTCTGGAAACAAGGAGGCAGAAACAGGAGTCTCGAAACAGAGGGGCAGAAACAGGAGTCTGGAAACAGTGAGGCAGAAACAGGAGTCTGGAAACAGAGGGGGAGAAACAGGAGTCTGGAAACAGAGGGTGAGGAACAGGCGTCTGGAAAGAGAGGGGCAGAAACAGGAGTCTGGAAACAAAGGGGCAGAAACAGGAGTCTGGAAAAAGAGAGTGAGATACAGGAGTCTCGAAATACAGGGTGAGAAACAGGGGCCTGGAAACAGAGGGGCAGAAACAGGAGCCTGGAAACCGAGGGGCAGGAACAGGAGTCTGGAAACAGAGGGGCAGAAACAGGAGTCTGGAAACAGAGGGTGAGAAACAGGCGTCTGGAAACAGAGGGGCAGAAACAGGAGCCTGGAAACCGAGGGGCAGGAACAGGAGTCTGGAAACAGAGGGGGAGAAACAGGAGTCCGGAAACAGAGGAGGAGAAACAGGAGGCTGGAAACAGAGGGGCAGATAGAGGAGGCTGGAAACAGAGGGGCAGAAACAGGAGTCTGGAAACAGAGGGGCA
This sequence comes from Carcharhinus amblyrhynchos, assembly GCF_965287045.1. NCBI lineage: Eukaryota > Metazoa > Chordata > Chondrichthyes > Carcharhiniformes > Carcharhinidae > Carcharhinus > Carcharhinus amblyrhynchos. The sequence goes on from NW_027650152.1 coordinate 107,009, forward strand.
GAAACAGGAGTCTGGAAACAGACGGGCAGAAGAAGGAGACTGGAAACAGAGGGTGAGAAACAGGAGGCTGGAAACAGAGGGGCAGAAACAGGAGTCTGGAATCAGAGGGGGAGAAACAGGAGTCTGGAAACAGAGCGGCAGAAACAGGAGTCTGAAAACAGAGGGGGAGAAACAGGAGTCTGGAAACAGAGGGGGAGAAACAGGGGGCTGGAAACAGAGGGGCAGAAACAGGAGGCTGGAAACAGAGGGGGAGAAACAGGACTCTGGAAACAGAGGGAGAGGAACAGGAGGCTGGAAACAGAGGGGCAGAAACAGGAGGCTGGAAACAGAGGGGCAGAAACAGGAGACTGGAAACAGAGGAGGAGGAACAGGAGGCTTCAAACAGAGGGGCAGAAACAGGAGGCTGGAATCAGAGGGGGAGAAACAGGAGTCTGGAATCAGAGGGGCAGAAACAGGAGGCTTGAAACAGAGAGGCAGAGAGAGGAGGCTGGGAACAGAGGGGCAGAAACAGGAGTCTGGAAACAGAGGGGCAGAAACAGGAGTCTGGAAACAGAGGGGAGAAACAGGAGTCTGAAAACAGAGGGAGAGAATCAGGAGGCTGGAAACAGAACGGCAGAAACAGGAGGCTGGAAACAGAGGGGCAGAAACAGGAGACAGGAAACAGAGGGTGAGAAACAGGAGTCTGGAAACAGACGGGCTGAAACAGGAGTCTGGAAACAGAGGGGGAGAAACAGGAGTCTGGAAACAGAGCGGCAGAAACAGGAGTCTGAAAACAGATGGGGAGAAACAGGAGTCTGGAAACAGAGGGGGAGAAACAGGGGGCTGGAAACAGAGGGGCAGAAACAGGAGGCTGGAAACAGAGGGGGAGAAACAGGAGTCTGGAAACAGAGGGGCAGAAACAGGAGTCTGGAAACAGAGAGGCAGAAAGAGGAGGCTGGAAACAGAGGGGCAGAAACAGGAGTCTGGAAACAGAGGGGCAGAAACAGGAGTCTGGAAACAGAGGGGGAGAAACAGGAGTCTGAAAACAGAGGGAGAGAATCAGGAGGCTGGAGACAGAACGGCAGAAACAGGAGGCTGGAAACAGAGGGGCAGAAACAGGAGACTGGAAACAGAGGGTGAGAAACAGGAGTCTGGAAACAGACGGGCAGAAACAGGAGTCTGGAAACAGAGGGGGAGAAACAGGAGTCTGGAAACAGAGCGGCAGAAACAGGAGTCAGAAAACAGATGGGGAGAAACAGGAGTCTGGAAACAGTGGGGGAGAAACAGGGGGCTGGAAACAGAGGGGCAGAAACAGGAGGCTGGAAACAGAGGGTGAGAAACAGGAGTCTGGAAACAGAGGGGCAGAAACAGGAGTCTGGAAACTGAGGGGGAGAAACAGGAGTCTGGAAACAGAGGGAGAGAAACAGGAGGCTGGAAACAGAGGGGCAGAAACAGGAGGCTGGAAACAGAGGGGCAGAAACAGGAGTCTGGAAACAGAGGGTGAGAAACAGGAGTCTGGAAACAGAGGGGGAGAAATAGGAGTCTGGAAACAGAGGGGGAGAAACAGGAGTCTGGAAACAGAGGGGGAGAAACAGGAGTCTGGAAACAGAGGGGGAGAAACAGGAGTCTGGAAACAGATGGGGAGAAACAGGAGTCTGGAAACAGAGGGTGAGAAACAGGAGACTGGAAACAGAGGGGCAGAAACAGGAGTCTGGAAACAGAGGGGCAGAAACAGGAGCCTGGAAACAGAGGGTGAGAAACTGGAGTCAGGAAACAGAGGGTGAGAAAGAGGAGGCTGGAAACAGAGGGGCAGATTCAGGAGACTGGAAACAGAGGGGCAGAAACAGGAGTCTGGAAACAGAGAGGCAAAAACAGGAGTCTGGAAACAGAGGGCAGAAACAGGAGTGTGGAAACAGAGGGGCAGAAACAGGAGTCTGGAAACAGAGGGTGAGAAACAGGAGTCTGGAAACAGAGGTGCAGAAACAGGAGTCTGGAATCAGAGGGGGAGAAACAGGAGTCTAGAAACAGAGGGTGAGAAACAGGAGTCTGGAAACAGAGGGGGAGAAACAGGAGTCTGGAAACAGGGGGGGAGAAACAGGAGTCTGGAAACAGTGGGGCAGAAACAGGAGTCTCGAAACAGAGGGGGAGGAAACAGGAGGTTGGAAACAGAGAGGCAGAAACAGGAGTCTGGAAACAGAGGGGCAGAAACAGGAGTCTGGAAACAGAGGGGGAGAAACAGGAGTCTGGAAACAGAGTGTGAGAAACAGGCGTCTGGAAAGAGAGGGGCAGAAACAGGAGTCTGGAAACAGAGGGGCAGAAACAGGAGCCTGGAAACTGAGGGAGAGAAACAGGAGTCTGGAAACAGAGGGGGAGAAACAGGAGTCTGGAAACAGAGGGGACGAAACAGGAGTCAGGAAACAGAGGGGCAGAAACAGGAGTCTGGAAACAGAGGGGGAGAAACAGGAGTCTGGAAACAGAGTGGCAGAAACAGGAGTCTGGAAACAGAGGGGCAGAAACAGGAGTCTGGAAACAGAGGGTGAGAAACAGGAGTCTGGAAACAGAGGGTGTGAAACGGGAGTCTGGAAACAGAGGGCGAGAAACAGGAGTCTGGAAACAGAGGGGCAGAAACAGGAGTCTGGAAACAGAGGGGCAGAAACAGGAGTCTGGAAACAGAGGGGCAGAAACAGGAGCCTGGAAACAGAGGGTGAGAAACTGGAGTCAGGAAACAGAGGGTGAGAAAGAGGAGGCTGGAAACAGAGGGGGATAAACAGGAGTCTGGAAACAGAGGGAGAGAAACAGGAGGCTGGAAACAGAGGGGCAGAAACAGGAGGCTGGAAACAGAGGGGCAGAAACAGGAGTCTGGAAACAGAGGGTGAGAAACAGGAGTCTGGAAACAGAGGGGGAGAAATAGGAGTCTGGAAACAGAGGGGGAGAAACAGGAGTCTGGAAACAGAGGGGGAGAAACAGGAGTCTGGAAACAGAGGGGGAGAAACAGGAGTCTGGAAACAGATGGGGAGAAACAGGAGTCTGGAAACAGAGGGTGAGAAACAGGAGACTGGAAACAGTGGGGCAGAAACAGGAGTCTGGAAACAGAGGGGCAGAAACAGGAGCCTGGAAACAGTGGGGCAGAAACAGGAGTCTCGAAACAGAGGGGGAGGAAACAGGAGGTTGGAAACAGAGAGGCAGAAACAGGAGTCTGGAAACAGAGGGGCAGAAACAGGAGTCTGGAAACAGAGGGGGAGAAACAGGAGTCTGGAAACAGAGTGTGAGAAACAGGCGTCTGGAAACAGAGGGGCAGAAACAGGAGTCTGGAAACAGAGGGGCAGAAACAGGAGCCTGGAAACTGAGGGTGAGAAACAGGAGTCTGGAAACAGAGGGTGAGAAACAGGAGTCTGGAAACAGAGGGTGTGAAACGGGAGTCTGGAAACAGAGCGCGAGAAACAGGAGTCTGGAAACAGAGGGGCAGAAACAGGAGTCTGGAAACAGAGGGGCAGAAACAGGAGTCTGGAAACAGAGGGGCAGAAACAGGAGCCTGGAAACAGAGGGTGAGAAACTGGAGTCAGGAAACAGAGGGTGAGAAAGAGGAGGCTGGAAACAGAGGGGCAGAAACAGGAGTCTGGAAACAGACGGTGAGAAACAGGAGTCTGGAAACAGAGGGGCAGAAACAGGAGTCTGGAAACAGAGGGGCAGAAACAGGAGTGTGGAAACAGACGGGCAGAAACAGGAGTCTGGAAACAGAGGGGGAGAAACAGGCGTCTAGAAACAGAGGGTGAGAAACAGGAGTCTGGAAACAGAGCGGCAGAAACAGGAGCCTGGAAACAGAGGGGCAGAAACCGGAGTCTGGAAAAAGAGGGGCAGAAACAGGAGTCTGGAAACAGAGGCAGAAGAAACAGGAGTCTGGAAACAGAGGGGAGAAACAGGAGTCTGGAAACAGAGGGGGAGAAACAGGAGTCTGGAAACAGAGGGGGAGAAACAGGAGTCTGGTAATAGAGGGTGAGAAACAGGAGTCTCGAAACAGAGGGAGAGGAAACAGGAGGTTGGAAACACAGAGGCAGAAACAGGAGTCTGGAAACAGAGGGGCAGAAACAGGAGTCTGGAAACAGAGGGGGAGAAACAGGAGTCTGGAAACAGAGTGGCAGAAACAGGAGTCTGGAAACAGAGGGGCAGAAACAGGAGCCTGGAAACAGAGGGTGAGAAACTGGAGCCAGGAAACAGAGGGTGAGAAAGAGGAGGCTGGAAACAGAGGGGGAGAAACAGGAGTCTGGAAACAGAGGGAGAGAAACAGGAGGCTGGAAACAGAGGGGCAGAAACAGGAGGCTGGAAACAGAGGGGCAGAAACAGGAGTCTGGAAACAGAGGGTGAGAAACAGGAGTCTGGAAACAGAGGGGGAGAAATAGGAGTCTGGAAACAGAGGGGGAGAAACAGGAGTCTGGAAACAGAGGGGGAGAAACAGGAGTCTGGAAACAGAGGGGGAGAAACAGGAGTCTGGAAACAGATGGGGAGAAACAGGAGTCTGGAAACAGAGGGTGAGAAACAGGAGACTGGAAACAGAGGGGCAGAAACAGGAGTCTGGAAAAAGAGGGGCAGAAACAGGAGCCTGGAAACAGAGGGTGAGAAACTGGAGTCTGGAAACAGAGGGTGAGAAACAGGAGGCTGGAAACAGAGAGGCAGAAACAGGAGTCTGGAAACAGAGGGGGAGAAACAGGAGTCTGGAAACAGGGGGGGAGAAAAAGGAGTCTGGAAACAGTGGGGCAGAAACAGGAGTCTGGAAACAGAGGGGCAGAAACAGGAGCCTGGAAACAGAGGGTGAGAAACTGGAGTCAGGAAACAGAGGGTGAGAAAGAGGAGACTGGAAACAGAGGGGCAGATTCAGGAGATTGGAAACAGAGGGGCAGAAACAGGAGTCTGGAAACAGAGAGGCAAAAACAGGAGTCTGGAAACAGAGGGGCAGAAACAGGAGTGTGGAAACAGAGGGGCAGAAACAGGAGTCTGGAAACAGAGGGTGAGAAACAGGAGTCTGGAAACAGAGGTGCAGAAACAGGAGTCTGGAATCAGAGGGGGAGAAACAGGAGTCTAGAAACAGAGGGTGAGAAACAGGAGTCTGGAAACAGAGGGGGAGAAACAGGAGTCTGGAAACAGGGGGGGAGAAACAGGAGTCTGGAAACAGTGGGGCAGAAACAGGAGTCTCGAAACAGAGGGGGAGGAAACAGGAGGTTGGAAACAGAGAGGCAGAAACAGGAGTCTGGAAACAGAGGGGCAGAAACAGGAGTCTGGAAACAGAGGGGGAGAAACAGGAGTCTGGAAACAGAGTGTGAGAAACAGGCGTCTGGAAACAGAGGGGCAGAAACAGGAGTCTGGAAACAGAGGGGCAGAAACAGGAGCCTGGAAACTGAGGGAGAGAAACAGGAGTCTGGAAACAGAGGGGGAGAAACAGGAGTCTGGAAACAGAGGGGACGAAACAGGAGTCAGGAAACAGAGGGGCAGAAACAGGAGTCTGGAAACAGAGGGGGAGAAACAGGAGTCTGGAAACAGAGTGGCAGAAACAGGAGTCTGGAAACAGAGGGGCAGAAACAGGAGTCTGGAAACAGAGGGTGAGAAACAGGAGTCTGGAAACAGAGGGGCAGAAACAGGAGCCTGGAAACAGAGGGTGAGAAACTGGAGTCAGGAAACAGAGGGTGAGAAAGAGGAGGCTGGAAACAGAGGGGGAGAAACAGGAGTCTGGAAACAGAGGGAGAGAAACAGGAGGCTGGAAACAGAGGGGCAGAAACAGGAGTCTGGAAACAGAGGGTGAGAAACAGGAGTCTGGAAACAGAGGGGGAGAAATAGGAGTCTGGAAACAGAGGGGGAGAAACAGGAGTCTGGAAACAGAGGGGGAGAAACAGGAGTCTGGAAACAGAGGGGGAGAAACAGGAGTCTGGAAACAGATGGGGAGAAACAGGAGTCTGGAAACAGAGGGTGAGAAACAGGAGACTGGAAACAGAGGGGCAGAAACAGGAGTCTGGAAACAGAGGGGCAGAAACAGGAGCCTGGAAACAGAGGGTGAGAAACTGGAGTCTGGAAACAGAGGGTGAGAAACAGGAGGCTGGAAACAGAGAGGCAGAAACAGGCGTCTGGAAACAGAGGGGGAGAAACAGGAGTCTGGAAACAGGGGGGGAGAAAAAGGAGTCTGGAAACAGTGGGGCAGAAACAGGAGTCTCGAAACAGAGGGGGAGGAAACAGGAGGTTGGAAACAGAGAGGCAGAAACAGGAGTCTGGAAACAGAGGGGCAGAAACAGGAGTCTGGAAACAGAGGGGGAGAAACAGGAGTCTGGAAACAGAGTGTGAGAAACAGGCGTCTGGAAACAGAGGGGCAGAAACAGGAGTCTGGAAACAGAGGGGCAGAAACAGGAGCCTGGAAACTGAGGGTGAGAAACAGGAGTCTGGAAACAGAGGGGGAGAAACAGGAGTCTGGAAACAGAGGGGACGAAACAGGAGTCAGGAAACAGAGGGGCAGAAACAGGAGTCTGGAAACAGAGGGGGAGAAACAGGAGTCTGGAAACAGAGTGGCAGAAACAGGAGTCTGGAAACAGAGGGGCAGAAACAGGAGTCTGGAAACAGAGGGTGAGAAACAGGAGTCTGGAAACAGAGGGTGTGAAACGGGAGTCTGGAAACAGAGGGGCAGAAACAGGAGTCTGGAAACAGAGGGTGAGAAAGAGGAGGCTGGAAACAGAGGGGCAGAAACAGGAGTCTGGAAACAGACGGTGAGAAACAGGAGTCTGGAAACAGAGGGGCAGAAACAGGAGTCTGGAAACAGAGGGGCAGAAACAGGAGTGTGGAAACAGACGGGCAGAAACAGGAGTCTGGAAACAGAGGGGGAGAAACAGGAGTCTAGAAACAGAGGGTGAGAAACAGGAGTCTGGAAACAGAGCGGCAGAAACAGGAGCCTGGAAACAGAGGGGCAGAAACCGGAGTCTGGAAAAAGAGGGGCAGAAACAGGAGTCTGGAAACAGAGGCGAAGAAACAGGAGTCTGGAAACAGAGGGGGAGAAACAGGAGTCTGGAAACAGAGGGGGAGAAACAGGAGTCTGGAAACAGAGGGGGAGAAACAGGAGTCTGGTAATAGAGGGTGAGAAACAGGAGTCTCGAAACAGAGGGGGAGGAAACAGGAGGTTGGAAACAGAGAGGCAGAAACAGGAGTCTGGAAACAGAGGGGCAGAAACAGGAGTCTGGAAACAGAGGGGGAGAAACAGGAGTCTGGAAACAGAGGGGCAGAAACAGGAGTCTGGAAACAGAGGGGCAGAAACAGGAGCCTGGAAACAGAGGGTGAGAAACTGGAGCCAGGAAACAGAGGGTGAGAAAGAGGAGGCTGGAAACAGAGGGGGAGAAACAGGAGTCTGGAAACAGAGGGAGAGAAACAGGAGGCTGGAAACAGAGGGGCAGAAACAGGAGGCTGGAAACAGAGGGGCAGAAACAGGAGTCTGGAAACAGAGGGTGAGAAACAGGAGTCTGGAAACAGAGGGGGAGAAATAGGAGTCTGGAAACAGAGGGGGAGAAACAGGAGTCTGGAAACAGAGGGGGAGAAACAGGAGTCTGGAAACAGAGGGGGAGAAACAGGAGTCTGGAAACAGATGGGGAGAAACAGGAGTCTGGAAACAGAGGGTGAGAAACAGGAGACTGGAAACAGAGGGGCAGAAACAGGAGTCTGGAAAAAGAGGGGCAGAAACAGGAGCCTGGAAACAGAGGGTGAGAAACTGGAGTCTGGAAACAGAGGGTGAGAAACAGGAGGCTGGAAACAGAGAGGCAGAAACAGGAGTCTGGAAACAGAGGGGCAGAAACAGGAGTCTGGAAACAGAGGGGGAGAAACAGGAGTCTGGAAACAGAGTGTGAGAAACAGGCGTCTGGAAACAGAGGGGCAGAAACAGGAGTCTGGAAACAGAGGGGCAGAAACAGGAGCCTGGAAACTGAGGGTGAGAAACAGGAGTCTGGAAACAGAGGGGGAGAAACAGGAGTCTGGAAACAGAGGGGACGAAACAGGAGTCAGGAAACAGAGGGGCAGAAACAGGAGTCTGGAAACAGAGGGGGAGAAACAGGAGTCTGGAAACAGAGTGGCAGAAACAGGAGTCTGGAAACAGAGGGGCAGAAACAGGAGTCTGGAAACAGAGGGTGAGAAACAGGAGTCTGGAAACAGAGGGTGTGAAACGGGAGTCTGGAAACAGAGCGCGAGAAACAGGAGTCTGGAAACAGAGGGGCAGAAACAGGAGTCTGGAAACAGAGGGGCAGAAACAGGAGTCTGGAAACAGAGGGGCAGAAACAGGAGCCTGGAAACAGAGGGTGAGAAACTGGAGTCAGGAAACAGAGGGTGAGAAAGAGGAGGCTGGAAACAGAGGGGCAGAAACAGGAGTCTGGAAACAGACGGTGAGAAACAGGAGTCTGGAAACAGAGGGGCAGAAACAGGAGTCTGGAAACAGAGGGGCAGAAACAGGAGTGTGGAAACAGACGGGCAGAAACAGGAGTCTGGAAACAGAGGGGGAGAAACAGGAGTCTAGAAACAGAGGGTGAGAAACAGGAGTCTGGAAACAGAGCGGCAGAAACAGGAGCCTGGAAACAGAGGGGCAGAAACCGGAGTCTGGAAAAAGAGGGGCAGAAACAGGAGTCTGGAAACAGAGGCGAAGAAACAGGAGTCTGGAAACAGAGGGGGAGAAACAGGAGTCTGGAAACAGAGGGGGAGAAACAGGAGTCTGGAAACAGAGGGGGAGAAACAGGAGTCTGGTAATAGAGGGTGAGAAACAGGAGTCTCGAAACAGAGGGGGAGGAAACAGGAGGTTGGAAACAGAGAGGCAGAAACAGGATTCTGGAAACAGAGGGGCAGAAACAGGAGTCTGGAAACAGAGGGGGAGAAACAGGAGTCTGGAAACAGAGGGGCAGAAACAGGAGTCTGGAAACAGAGGGGCAGAAACAGGAGCCTGGAAACAGAGGGTGAGAAACTGGAGCCAGGAAACAGAGGGTGAGAAAGAGGAGGCTGGAAACAGAGGGGGAGAAACAGGAGTCTGGAAACAGAGGGAGAGAAACAGGAGGCTGGAAACAGAGGGGCAGAAACAGGAGGCTGGAAACAGAGGGGCAGAAACAGGAGTCTGGAAACAGAGGGTGAGAAACAGGAGTCTGGAAACAGAGGGGGAGAAATAGGAGTCTGGAAACAGAGGGGGAGAAACAGGAGTCTGGAAACAGAGGGGGAGAAACAGGAGTCTGGAAACAGAGGGGGAGAAACAGGAGTCTGGAAACAGATGGGGAGAAACAGGAGTCTGGAAACAGAGGGTGAGAAACAGGAGACTGGAAACAGAGGGGCAGAAACAGGAGTCTGGAAAAAGAGGGGCAGAAACAGGAGCCTGGAAACAGAGGGTGAGAAACTGGAGTCTGGAAACAGAGGGTGAGAAACAGGAGGCTGGAAACAGAGAGGCAGAAACAGGAGTCTGGAAACAGAGGGGGAGAAACAGGAGTCTGGAAACAGGGGGGGAGAAAAAGGAGTCTGGAAACAGTGGGGCAGAAACAGGAGTCTCGAAACAGAGGGGGAGGAAACAGGAGGTTGGAAACAGAGAGGCAGAGACAGGAGTCTGGAAACAGAGGGGCAGAAACAGGAGTCTGGAAACAGAGGGGGAGAAACAGGAGTCTGGAAACAGAGGGGGAGAAACAGGAGTCTGGAAACAGAGGGCGAGAAACAGGAGTCTGGAAACAGAGGGGCAGAAACAGGAGTCTGGAAACAGAGGGGCAGAAACAGGAGTCTGGAAACAGAGGGGCAGAAACAGGAGCCTGGAAACAGAGGGTGAGAAACTAGAGTCAGGAAACAGAGGGTGAGAAAGAGGAGGCTGGAAACAGAGGGGCAGAAACAGGAGTCTGGAAACAGACAGTGAGAAACAGGAGTCTGGAAACAGAGGGGCAGAAACAGGAGTCTGGAAACAGAGGGGCAGAAACAGGAGTGTGGAAACAGACGGGCAGAAACAGGAGTCTGGAAACAGAGGGTGAGAAACAGGAGTCTGGAAACAGAGGGGCAGAAACAAGAGTCTGGAAACAGAGCGGCAGAAACAGGAGCCTGGAAACAGAGGGGCAGAAACCGGAGTCTGGAAAAATAGGGGCAGAAACAGGAGTCTGGAAACAGAGGCGAAGAAACAGGAGTCTGGAAACAGAGGGGGAGAAACAGGAGTCTGGAAACAGAGGGGGAGAAACAGGAGTCTGGAAACAGAGGGGGAGAAACAGGAGTCTGGTAATAGAGGGTGAGAAACAGGAGACTGGAAACAGAGGTGCAGAAACAGGAGTCTGGAAACAGAGGGGCAGAAACAGGAGCCTGGAAACAGAGGTTGAGAAACTGGAGTCAGGAAACAGAGGGTGAGAAAGAGGAGGCTGGAAACAGAGGGGCAGAATCAGGAGGCTGGAAACAGAGGGGCAGAAACAGGAGTCTGGAAACAGTGGGTGAGAAACAGGAGTCCGGAAACAGCGAGGCAGAAACAGGAGTCTGGAAACAGAGGAGCAGAAACAGGATTGTGGAAACAGAGGGGGAGAAACAGGAGTCTGGAAACAGGGGGGGAGAAACAGGAGTCTGGAAACAGTGGGGCAGAAACAGGAGTCTCGAAACAGAGGGGGAGGAAACAGGAGGGTGGAAACAGAGAGGCAGAAACAGGAGTCTGGAAACAGAGGGGCAGAAACAGGAGTCTGGAAACAGATGGGGAGAAACAGGAGTCTGGAAACAGAGTCTGAGAAACAGGCGTCTGGAAACAGAGGGGCAGAAACAGGAGTCTGGAAACAGAGGGGCAGAAACAGGAGCCTGGAAACTGAGGGTGAGAAACAGGAGTCTGGAAACAGAGGGGGAGAAACAGGAGTCTGGAAACAGAGGGGACGAAACAGGAGTCAGGAAACAGAGGGGCAGAAACAGGAGTCTGGAAACAGAGGGTGAGAAACAGGAGTCTGGAAACAGAGTGGCAGAAACAGGAGTCTGGAAACAGAGGGGCAGAAACAGGAGTCTGGAAACAGAGGGTGAGAAACAGGAGTCTGGAAACAGAGGGTGTGAAACGGGAGTCTGGAAACAGAGGGCGAGAAACAGGAGTCTGGAAACAGAGGGGCAGAAACTGGAGTCTGGAAACAGAGGGGCAGAAACAGGAGTCTGGAAACAGAGGGGCAGAAACAGGAGCCTGGAAACAGAGGGTGAGAAACTGGAGTCAGGAAACAGAGGGTGAGAAAGAGGAGGCTGGAAACAGAGGGGCAGAAACAGGAGTCTGGAAACAGACGGTGAGAAACAGGAGTCTGGAAACAGAGGGGCAGAAACAGGAGTCTGGAAACAGAGGGGCAGAAACAGGAGTGTGGAAACTGACGGGCAGAAACAGGAGTCTGGAAACAGAGGGTGAGAAACAGGAGTCTGGAAACAGAGGGGCAGAAACAAGAGTCTGGAAACAGAGGGGGAGAAACAGGAGTCTAGAAACAGAGGGTGAGAAACAGGAGTCTGGAAACAGAGCGGCAGAAACAGGAGCCTGGAAACAGAGGGGCAGAAACAGGAGCCTGGAAAAAGAGGGGCAGAAACAGGAGTCTGGAAACAGAGGCGAAGAAACAGGAGTCTGGAAACAGAGGGGGAGAAACAGGAGTCTGGAAACAGAGGGGGAGAAACAGGAGTCTGGAAACAGAGGGGGAGAAACAGGAGTCTGGTAATAGAGGGTGAGAAACAGGAGACTGGAAACAGAGGTGCAGAAACAGGAGTCTGGAAACAGTGGGGCAGAAACAGGAGCCTGGAAACAGAGGTTGAGAAACTGGAGTCAGGAAACAGAGGGTGAGAAAGAGGAGGCTGGAAACAGAGGGGCAGAATCAGGAGGCTGGAAAAAGAGGGGCAGAAACAGGAGTCTGGAAACAGTGGGTGAGAAACAGGAGTCCGGAAACAGCGAGGCAGAAACAGGAGTCTGGAAACAGAGGAGCAGAAACAGGAGTGTGGAAACAGAGGGGCAGAAAAAGGAGTCTGGAAACACAGGGTGAGAAACAGGCGTCTGGAAGCAGAGGGGCAGAAACAGGAGTCTGGAAATAGAGGGGGAGAAACAGGAGTCTAGAAACAGAGGGTGAGAAACAGGAGTCTGGAAACAGAGGAGGAGAAACAGGAGTCTGGAAATAGACTGGCAGAAACCGGAGTCTGGAAACAGAGGGGCAGAAACAGGAGTCTGGAAACAGAGGGTGAGAAACAGGCGGCTGGAAACAGACGGTGTGAAACAGGAGTCTGGAAACAAGGAGGCAGAAACAGGAGTCTCGAAACAGAGGGGCAGAAACAGGAGTCTGGAAACAGTGAGGCAGAAACAGGAGTCTGGAAACAGAGGGGCAGAAACAGGAGTCTGGAAACAGAGGGGGAGAAGCAGGAGTCTGGAAACAGAGGGTGAGAAACAGGCGTCTGGAAAGAGAGGTGCAGAAACAGGAATCTGGAAACAAAGGGGCAGAAACAGGAGTCTGGAAAAAGAGAGTGAGAAACAGGAGTCTCGAAATACAGGGTGAGAAACAGGGGTCTGGAAACAGAGGGGCAGAAACAGGAGGCTGGAAACAGAGGGGCAGAAACAGGAGACTGGAAACAGAGGGTGAGAAACAGGAGTCTGGAAACAGAGGGGGAGAAATAGGAGTCTGGAAACAGAGGGGGAGAAACAGGAGTCTGGAAACAGAGGGGGAGAAACAGGAGTCTGGAAACAGAGGGGGAGAAACAGGAGTCTGGAAACAGATGGGGAGAAACAGGAGTCTGGAAACAGAGGGTGAGAAACAGGAGACTGGAAACAGAGGGGCAGAAACAGGAGTCTGGAAACAGAGGGGCAGAAACAGGAGCCTGGAAACAGAGGGTGAGAAACTGGTGTCAGGAAACAGAGGGTGAGAAAGAGGAGGCTGGAAACAGAGGGGCAGATTCAGGAGACTGGAAACAGAGGGGCAGAAACAGCAGTCTGGAAACAGAGAGGCAGAAACAGGGTTTGGAAACAGAGGGGCAGAAACAGGAGTGTGGAAACAGAGGGGCAGAAACAGGAGTCTGGAAACAGAGGGTGAGAAACAGGAGTCTGGAAACAGAGGTGCAGAAACAGGAGTCTGGAATCAGAGGGGGAGAAACAGGAGTCTAGAAACAGAGGGTGAGAAACAGGAGTCTGGAAACAGAGCGGCGGAAACAGGAGTCTGAAAACAGATGGGGAGAAACAGGAGTCTGGAAACAGAGGGGGAGAAACAGGGGGCTGGAAACAGAGGGGCAGAAACAGGAGGCTGGAAACAGAGGGGGAGAAACAGGAGTCTGGAAACAGAGGGGCAGAAACAGGAGTCTGGAAACAGAGGGGGAGAAACAGGAGTCTGGAAACAGAGGGAGAGAAACAGGATGCTGGAAACAGAGGGGCAGAAACAGCAGGCTGGAAACAGAGGGGCAGAAACAGGAGACTGGAAACAGAGGGTGAGAAATAGGAGTCTGGAAACAGAGGGGGAGAAATAGGAGTCTGGAAACAGAGGAGCAGAAACAGGAGTCTGGAAACAGAGAGGCAGAAAGAGGAGGCTGGAAACAGAGGGGCAGAAACAGGAGTCTGGAAACAGAGAGGCAGAAACAGGAGTCTGGAAACAGAGGTGGAGAAACAGGAGTCTGAAAACAGAGGGAGAGAATCAGGAGGCTGGAAACAGAACGGCAGAAACAGGAGGCTGGAAACAGAGGGGCAGAAACAGGAGACTGGAAACAGAGGGTGAGAAACAGGAGTCTGGAAACAGACGGGCAGAAACAGGAGTCTGGAAACAGAGGGGGAGAAACAGGAGTCTGGAAACAGAGGGGCAGAAACAGGAGTCTGGAAACTGAGGGGGAGAAACAGGAGTCTGGAAACAGAGGGAGAGAAACAGGAGGCTGGAAACAGAGGGGCAGAAACAGGAGGCTGGAAACAGAGGGGCAGAAACAGGAGACTGGAAACAGAGGGTGAGAAACAGGAGTCTGGAAACAGAGGGGGAGAAATAGGAGTCTGGAAACAGAGGGGGAGAAACAGGAGTCTGGAAACAGAGGGGGAGAAACAGGAGTCTGGAAACAGAGGGGGAGAAACAGGCGTCTGGAAACAGATGGGGAGAAACAGGAGTCTGGAAACAGAGGGTGAGAAACAGGAGACTGGAAACAGAGGGGCAGAAACAGGAGTCTGGAAACAGAGGGGCAGAAACAGGAGCCTGGAAACAGAGGGTGAGAAACTGGAGTCAGGAAACGGAGGGTGAGAAAGAGGAGGCTGGAAACAGAGGGGCACATTCAGGAGACTGGAAACAGAGGGGCAGAAACAGGAGTCTGGAAACAGAGAGGCAGAAACAGGAGTCTGGAAACAGAGGGGCAGAAACAGGAGTGTGGAAACAGAGGGGCAGAAACAGGAGTCTGGAATCAGAGGGTGAGAAACAGGAGTCTGGAAACAGAGGTGCAGAAACAGGAGTCTGGAATCAGAGGGGGAGAAACAGGAGTCTAGAAACAGAGGGTGAGAAACAGGAGGTTGGAAACAGAGCGGCGGAAACAGGAGTCTGAAAACAGATGGGGAGAAACAGGAGTCTGGAAACAGAGGGGGAGAAACAGGGGGCTGGAAACAGAGGGGCAGAAACAGGAGGCTGGAAACAGAGGGGGAGAAACAGGAGTCTGGAAACAGAGGGGCAGAAACAGGAGTCTGGAAACAGAGGGGGAGAAACAGGAGTCTGGAAACAGAGGGAGAGAAACAGGAGGCTGGAAACAGAGGGGCAGAAACAGCAGGCTGGAAACAGAGGGGCAGAAACAGGAGACTGGAAACAGAGGGTGAGAAATAGGAGTCTGGAAACAGAGGGGGAGAAATAGGAGTCTGGAAACAGAGGGGCAGAAACAGGAGTCTGGAAACAGAGGAGCAGAAACAGGAGTCTGGAAACAGAGAGGCAGAAAGAGGAGGCTGGAAACAGAGGGGCAGAAACAGGTGTCTGGAAACAGAGAGGCAGAAACAGGAGTCTGGAAACAGAGGTGGAGAAACAGGAGTCTGAAAACAGAGGGAGAGAATCAGGAGGCTGGAAACAGAACGGCAGAAACAGGAGGCTGGAAACAGAGGGGCAGAAACAGGAGACTGGAAACAGAGGGTGAGAAACAGGAGTCTGGAAACAGACGGGCAGAAACAGGAGTCTGGAAACAGAGGGGGAGAAACAGGAGTCTGGAAACAGAGGGGCAGAAACAGGAGTCTGGAAACAGTGGGGGAGAAACAGGAGTCTGGAAACAGAGGGAGAGAAACAGGAGGCTGGAAACAGAGGGGCAGAAACAGGAGGCTGGAAACAGAGGGGCAGAAACAGGAGACTGGAAACAGAGGGTGAGAAACAGGAGTCTGGAAACAGAGGGGGAGAAATAGGAGTCTGGAAACAGAGGGGGAGAAACAGGAGTCTGGAAACAGAGGGGGAGAAACAGGAGTCTGGAAACAGAGGGGGAGAAACAGGAGTCTGGAAACAGATGGGGAGAAACAGGAGTCTGGAAACAGAGGGTGAGAAACAGGAGACTGGAAACAGAGGGGCAGAAACAGGAGTCTGGAAACAGAGGGGCAGAAACAGGAGCCTGGAAACAGAGGGTGAGAAACTGGAGTCAGGAAGCGGAGGGTGAGAAAGAGGAGGCTGGAAACAGAGGGGCAGATTCAGGAGACTGGAAACAGAGGGGCAGAAACAGGAGTCTGGAAACAGAGAGGCAGAAACAGGAGTCTGGAAACAGAGGGGCAGAAACAGGAGTGTGGAAACAGAGGGGCAGAAACAGGAGTCTGGAATCAGAGGGTGAGAAACAGGAGTCTGGAAACAGAGGTGCAGAAACAGGAGTCTGGAATCAGAGGGGGAGAAACAGGAGTCTAGAAACAGAGGGTGAGAAACAGGAGTCTGGAAACAGAGCGGCGGAAACAGGAGCCTGGAAACAGAGGGGCAGAAACCGGAGTCTGGAAACAGAGGGGGGAAACAGGAGTCTGGAAACAGAGGGGCAGAAACAGGAGTCTGGAAGCAGAGGGGCAGAAACAGGAGTCTGGAAACAGAGGGTGAGAAACTGGAGGCTGGAAACAGAGGGTGAGAAACAGGAGTCTGGAAACAGAGAGGCAGAAACAGGAGTCTGGAAACAGAGGGGGAGAAACAGGAGTCTGGAAACAGGGGGGGAGAAACAGGAGTCTGGAAACAGTGGGGCAGAAACAGGAGTCTAGAAACAGAGGGGGAGGAAACAGGAGGTTGGAAACAGAGAGGCAGAAACAGGAGTCTGGAAACAGAGGGGCAGAAACAGGAGTCTGGAAAAAGAGGGGGAGAAACAGGAGTCTGGAAACAGAGTGTGAGAAAGAGTCGTCGGGAAACAGAGGGGCAGAAACAGGAGTCTGGAAACAGAGAGGCAGAAACAGGAGTCTGGAAACAGAGCGGCAGAAACAGGAGTCTGAAAACAGAGGGGGAGAAACAGGAGTCTGGAAACAGAGGGGGAGAAACAGGGGGCTGGAAACATAGGGGCAGAAACAGGAGGCTGGAAACAGAGGGGGAGAAACAGGAGTCTGGAAACAGAGGGGCAGAAACAGGAGTCTGGAAACAGAGGGGGAGAAACAGGCGTCTGGAAACAGAGGGAGAGAAACAGGAGGCTGGAAACAGAGGGGCAGAAACAGGAGGCTGGAAACAGAGGGGCAGAAACAGGAGGCTGGAAACAGAGGGGCAGAAACAGGAGTCTGGAAACAGAGGGGCAGAAACAGGAGTCTGGAAACAGAGGGGGAGAAACAGGAGTCTGGAAACAGAGGGAGAGAAACAGGAGGCTGCAAACAGAGGGGCAGAAACAGGAGGCTGGAAACAGAGGGGGAGAAACAGGAGACTGGAAACAGAGGGTGAGAAACAGGAGTCTGGAAACAGATGCGGAGAAACAGGAGTCTGGAAACAGAGGGTGAGAAACAGGAGACTGGAAACAGAGGGTGAGAAAGAGGAGGCTGGAAACAGAGGGGCAGATTCAGGAGTCTGGAAACAGAGGGTGAGAAACAGGAGTCTGGAAACAGAGGGGCAGAAACAGGAGTCTGGAAACAGAGGGTGTGAAACGGGAGTCTGGAAACAGAGGGCGAGAAACAGGAGTCTGGAAACAGAGGGGCAGAAACAGGAGTCTGGAAATAGAGGGTGAGAAACAGGAGACTGGAAACATAGGGGAAGAAACAGGAGTCTGGAAACAGAGGGGCAGATACAGGAGCCTGGAAGCAGAGGGTGAGAAACTGGAGTCAGGAAACAAAGGGTGAGAAAGAGGAGGCTGGAAACAGAGGGGCAGAGACAGGAGTCTGGAAACAGACGGTGAGAAACAGGTGTCTGGAAACAGAGGGGCAGAAACAGGAGTCTGGAAACAGAGGGGCAGAAACAGGAGTCTGGAAACAGAGGGGCAGAAACAGGAGTGTGGAAACAGAGGGGCAGAAACAGGAGTCTGGAAACAGAGGGTGAGAAACAGGAGTCTGGAAACAGAGGGGCAGAAACAGGAGTCTGGAAACAGAGGGGGAGAAACAGGAGTCTGGAAACAGAGCGGCAGAAACAGGAGTCTGAAAACTGAGGGGAGAAACAGGAGTCTGGAAACAGAGGGGGCGAAACAGGGGGCTGGAAACAGAGGGGCAAGAACAGGAGGCTGGAAACAGAGGGGGAGAAACAGGAGTCTGGAAACAGAGGGGCAGAAAGAGGAGTCTGGAAACTGAGTGGGAGAAACAGGAGTCTGGAAACAGAGGGGGAGAAACAGGAGTCTGGAAACAGAGCGGCAGAAACAGGAGTCTGAAAACAGATGGGGAGAAACAGGAGTCTGGAAACAGAGGGGGAGAAACAGGGGGCTGGAAACAGAGGGGCAGAAACAGGAGGCTGGAAACAGAGGGGGAGAAACAGGAGTCTGGAAACAGAGGGGCAGAAACAGGCGTCTGGAAACAGAGGGGGAGAAACAGGAGTCTGGAAACAGAGGGAGAGAAACAGGAGGCTGGAAACAGAGGGGCAGAAACAGCAGGCTGGAAACAGAGGGGCAGAAACAGGAGACTGGAAACAGAGGGTGAGAAACAGGAGTCTGGAAACAGAGGGGGAGAAATAGGAGTCTGGAAACAGAGGGGCAGAAACAGGAGTCTGGAAACAGAGGGGCAGAAACAGGAGTCTGGAAACAGAGGGGCAGAAAGAGGAGGCTGGAAACAGAGGGGCAGAAACAGGAGTCTGGAAACAGAGGGGCAGAAACAGGAGTCTGGAAGCAGAGGGGGAGAAACAGGAGTCTGAAAACAGAGGGAGAGAATCAGTAGGCTGGAAACAGAACGGCAGAAACAGGAGGCTGGAAACAGAGGGGCAGAAACAGGAGACTGGAAACAGAGGGTGAGAAACAGGAGTCTGGAAACAGGCGGGCAGAAACAGGAGTCTGGAAACAGAGGGGGAGAAACAGGAGTCTGGAAACTGAGCGGCAGAAACAGGAGTCTGAAAACAGATGGGGAGAAACAGGAGTCTGGAAACAGAGGGGGAGAAACAGGGGGCTGGAAACAGAGGGGCAGAAACAGGAGGCTGGAAACAGAGGGGGAGAAACAGGAGTCTGGAAACAGAGGGGCAGAAACAGGAGTCTGGAAACAGAGGGGGAGAAACAGGAGTCTGGAAACAGAGGGAGAGAAACAGGAGGCTGGAAACAGAGGGGCAGAAACAGCAGGCTGGAAACAGAGGGGCAGAAACAGGAGACTGGAAACAGAGGGTGAGAAACAGGAGTCTGGAAACAGAGGGGGAGAAATAGGAGTCTGGAAAAAGAGGGGCAGAAACAGGAGTCTGGAAACAGAGGGGCAGAAACAGGAGTCTTGAAACAGAGAGGAAGAAAGAGGAGGCTGGAAACAGAGGGGCAGAAACAGGAGTCTGGAAACAGAGGGGCAGAAACAGGAGTCTGGAAAAAGAGGGGGAGAAACAGGAGTCTGAAAACAGAGGGAGAGAATCAGGAGGCTGGAAACAGAACGGCAGAAACAGGAGGCTGGAAACAGAGGGGCAGAAACAGGAGACTGGAAACAGAGGGTGAGAAACAGGAGTCTGGAAACAGGCGGGCAGAAACAGGAGTCTGGAAACAGAGGGGGAGAAACAGGAGTCTGGAAACAGAGCGGCAGAAACAGGAGTCAGAAAACAGATGGGGAGAAACAGGAGTCTGGAAACAGTGGGGGAGAAACAGGAGTCTGGAAACAGAGGGTGAGTCAGGAGGCTGGAAACAGACGGTGTGAAACAGGAGTGTGGAAAAAAGGAATCAGAAACAGGAGTCTCGAAACAGAGGGGGAGAAACAGGAGTCTGGAAACAGAGGGGGAGAAACAGGAGGCTGGAAACAGAGGGGGAGAAACAGGAGGCTGGAAACAGAGGGTCAGAAACAGTAGTCTGGAAACAGTGAGGCAGAAACAGGAGTCTGGAAACAGAGGGGCAGAAACAGGAGTCTGGAAACAGAGGGGGAGAAACAGGAGTCTGGAAACAGAGGGTGAGAAACAGGCGTCTGGAAACAGAGGGGCAGAAACAGAAGTCTGGAAACAAAGGGGCAGAAACAGGAGTCTGGAAAAAGAGAGTGAGAAACAGGAGTCTCGAAATACAGGGTGAGAAACAGGAGTCTGGAAACAGAGGGGCAGAAACAGGAGCCTGGAAACCGAGGGGCAGGAACAGGAGGCTGGAAACAGAGGGGCAGAAACAGGAGTCTGGAAACAGAGGGGCAGAAACTGGAGTCTGGAAACAGAGGGGGAGAAACAGGAGTCTGGAAACAGAGGGAGAGAAACAGGAGGCTGGAAACAGAGGGGGAGAAACAGGAGTCTGGAAACAGAGGGGGAGAAACAGGAGTCTGGAAACAGAGGGGGAGAAACAGGAGTCCGGAAACAGAGGTGGGGAAACAGGAGTCTGGAAACAGAGGGGCAGAAACAGGAGTCTGAAAACAGAGGAGGAGAAACAGGAGTCTGGAAACAGAGGGGGAGAAACAGGATGCTGGAAACAGAGGAGGAGAAACAGGAGGCTGGAAACAGAGGGGCAGAAACAGGAGTCTGAAAACTGAGGAGGAGAAACAGGAGGCTGGAAACAGAGGGGCAGAAACAAGAGGCTGGAAACAGAGGGGGAGAAACAGGAGGCTGGAAACAGAGGGGCAGAAACAGGAGGCTGGAGACAGAGAGGCAGAAAGAGGAGGCTGGAAACAGAGGGGCAGAAACAGGAGTCAGGAAACAGAGGGGCAGAAGAAGTAGACTGGAAACAGAGGGTGAGAAACAGGAGGCTGGAAACAGAGGGGCAGAAACAGGAGTCTGGAAACAGAGGGGGAGAAACAGGAGTCTGGAAACAGAGCGGCAGAAACAGGAGTCTGAAAACAGAGGGGGAGAAACAGGAGTCTGGAAACAGAGGGGGAGAAACAGGGGGCTGGAAACATAGGGGCAGAAACAGGAGGCTGGAAACAGAGGGGGAGAAACAGGAGTCTGGAAACAGAGGGGCAGAAACAGGAGTCTGGAAACAGAGGGGGAGAAACAGGCGTCTGGAAACAGAGGGAGAGAAACAGGAGGCTGGAAACAGAGGGGCAGAAACAGGAGGCTGGAAACAGAGGGGCAGAAACAGGAGACTGGAAACAGAGGAGGACGAACAGGAGGCTGGAAACAGAGGGGCAGAAACAGGCGTCTGGAAACAGAGGGGGAGAAACAGGAGTCTGGAAACAGAGGGAGAGAAACAGGAGGCTGGAAACAGAGGGGCAGAAACAGGAGGCTGGAAACAGAGGGGCAGAAACAGGAGTCTGGAAACAGAGGGGCAGAAACAGGAGTCTGGAAACAGAGGGGGAGAAACAGGAGTCTGGAAACAGAGGGAGAGAAACAGGAGGCTGGAAACAGAGGGGCAGAAACAGGAGGCTGGAAACAGAGGGGGAGAAACAGGAGACTGGAAACAGAGGGTGAGAAACAGGAGTCTGGAAACAGATGCGGAGAAACAGGAGTCTGGAAACAGAGGGTGAGAAACAGGAGACTGGAAACAGAGGGTGAGAAAGAGGAGGCTGGAAACAGAGGGGCAGATTCAGGAGTCTGGAAACAGAGGGTGAGAAACAGGAGTCTGGAAACAGAGGGGCAGAAACAGGAGTCTGGAAACAGAGGGTGTGAAACGGGAGTCTGGAAACAGAGGGCGAGAAACAGGAGTCTGGAAACAGAGGGGCAGAAACAGGAGTCTGGAAATAGAGGGTGAGAAACAGGAGACTGGAAACAGAGGGGAAGAAACAGGAGTCTGGAAACAGAGGGGCAGATACAGGAGCCTGGAAGCAGAGGGTGAGAAACTGGAGTCAGGAAACAAAGGGTGAGAAAGAGGAGGCTGGAAACAGAGGGGCAGAGACAGGAGTCTGGAAACAGACGGTGAGAAACAGGTGTCTGGAAACAGAGGGGCAGAAACAGGAGTCTGGAAACAGAGGGGCAGAAACAGGAGTCTGGAAACAGAGGGGCAGAAACAGGAGTGTGGAAACAGAGGGGCAGAAACAGGAGTCTGGAAACAGAGGGTGAGAAACAGGAGTCTGGAAACAGAGGGGCAGAAACAGGAGTCTGGAAACAGAGGGGGAGAAACAGGAGTCTGGAAACAGAGCGGCAGAAACAGGAGTCTGAAAACTGAGGGGAGAAACAGGAGTCTGGAAACAGAGGGGGCGAAACAGGGGGCTGGAAACAGAGGGGCAAGAACAGGAGGCTGGAAACAGAGGGGGAGAAACAGGAGTCTGGAAACAGAGGGGCAGAAAGAGGAGTCTGGAAACTGAGTGGGAGAAACAGGAGTCTGGAAACAGAGGGAGAGAAACAGGAGGCTGGAAACAGAGGGGCAGAAACAGGAGGCTGGAAACAGAGGGGCAGAAACAGGAGACTGGAAACAGAGGGTGAGAAACAGGAGTCTGGAAACAGAGGGGGAGAAATAGGAGTCTGGAAACAGTGGGGGAGAAACAGGCGTCTGGAAACAGAGGGGCAGAAGCAGGAGTCTGGAAACAGAGGGGGAGAAACAGGAGTCTGGAAACAGAGGGGGAGAAACAGGAGTCTGGAAACAAAGGGGGAGAAACAGAAGTCTGGAAACAGATGGGGAGAAACAGGAGTCCGGAAACAGAGGTGGGGAAACAGGAGGCTGGAAACAGAGGGGCAGAAACAGGAGTCTGAAAACAGAGGAGGAGAAACAGGAGGCTGGAAACAGAGGGGCAGAAACAGGAGGCTGGAAACAGAGGGGGAGAAACAGGAGTCTGGAAACAGTGGGGGAGAAACAGGCGTCTGGAAACAGAGGGGCAGAAGCAGGAGTCTGGAAACAGAGGGGGAGAAACAGGAGTCTGGAAACAGAGGGGCAGAAACAGGAGTCTGAAAAAAGAGGAGGAGAAACAGGAGTCTGGAAACTGAGGGGGAGAAACAGGAGGCTGGAAACAGTGGAGGAGAAACAGGAGGCTGGAAACAGAGGGGCAGAAACAGGAGTCTGAAAACAGAGGAGGAGAAACAGGAGGCTGGAAACAGAGGGGCAGAAACAGGAGGCTGGAAACAGAGGGGGAGAAACAGGAGTCTGGAAACAGAGGAGGACAAACAGGAGTCTGGAAACAGAGGGGCAGAAACAGGAGACTGGAAACAGAGGGTGAGAAACAGGAGTCTGGAAACAGAGGGGGAGAAATAGGAGTCTGGAAACAGAGGGTGAGAAACAGGAGTCTGGAAACAGAGGGGCAGAAGCAGGAGTCTGGAAACAGAGGGGGAGAAACAGGAGTCTGGAAACAGAGGGTGAGAAACAGGAGGCTGGAAAGAGGGGGCAGAAACAGGAGGCTGGAAACAGAGGGGCAGAAACAGGAGTCTGGAAACAGTGGGGCAGAAACAGGAGTCTGGAAACAGAGGGGCAGAAACAGGAGTCTGGAAAAAGAGTGCGAGAAACAGGAGGCTGGAAACAGAGGGGCAGAATCAGGAGACTGGAAACAGAGGGGCAGAAACAGCAGACTGGAAACAGAGGGGGGGAAACAGGAGTCTGGAAACAGAGGGGGAGAAACAGGAGTCTGGGAACAGAGGGGGAGAAACAGGAGTCTGGAAACAGAAGGGGAGAAACAGGAGTCTGGAAACAGATGCGGAGAAACAGGAGTCTGGAAGCAGAGGGTGAGAAACAGGAGACTGGAAACAGAGGGTGAGAAAGAGGAGGCTGGAAACAGAGGGGCAGATTCAGGAGACTGGAAACAGAGGGGCAGAAACAGGAGTCTGGAAACAGAGGGTGAGAAACAGATGTCTGGAAACAGAGAGGCAGAAACAGGAGTCTGGAATCAGAGGGGCAGAAACAGTAGAGTGGAAACAGAGGGGCAGAAACAGCAGTCCGGAAACAGAGGGTGAGAAACAGGAGTCTGGAAACAGAGGGGCAGAAACAGCAGTCTGGAAACAGAGGGGCAGAAACAGGAGTCTAGAAACAGAGGGGGAGAAACAGGAGTCTGGAAACAGAGAGGCAGAAACAGGAGTCTCGAAACAGAGGGGGAGAAACAGGAGTCTGGAAACAGAGAGGCAGAAACAGGAGGCTGGAAACAAAGGGTGAGAAACAGGAGTCTGGAAACAGAGAGGCAGAAACAGGAGTCTGGAAACAGAGGGGGAGAAACAGGAGGCTGGAAACAGAGGGGGAGAAACAGGAGGCTGGAAACAGAGGGGCAGAAACAGGAGTCTGGAAACAGAGGGGGAGAAACAGGAGTCTGGAAACAGAGGGTGAGAAACAGGAGTCGGAAAAAGAGGGGTAGAAACAGGAGTCTGAAAACAGAGGAGGAGAAACAGGAGTCTGGAAACTGAGGGGGAGAAACAGGAGGCTGGAAACAGAGGAGGAGAAACAGGAGTCTGGAAACAGAGGGGCAGAAACAGGAGTCTGAAAACAGAGGAGGAGAAACAGGCGGCTGGAAACAGAGGGGCAGAAACAGGAGGCTGGAAACAGAGGGGGAGAAACAGGAGTTTGGAAACAGAGGGGCAGAAACAGGAGGCTGGAAACAGAGAGGCAGAAAGAGGAGGCTGGAAACAGAGGGGCAGAAACAGGAGTCTGGAAACAGAGGGGCAGAAACAGGAGTCTGGAAACAGAGGGGGAGAAACAGGAGTCTGGAAACAGAGGGAGAGAAACAGGAGGCTGGAAACAGAGCGGCAGAAACAGGAGGCTGGAAACAGAGGGGCAGAAGCAGGAGTCTGAAAACAGAGGAGGAGAAACAGGCGGCTGGAAACAGAGGGGCAGAAACAGGAGTCTGAAAACAGAGGAGGAGAAACAGGCGGCTGGAAACAGAGGGGCAGAAACAGGCGTCTGGAAACAGAGGGGGAGAAACAGGAGTCTGGAAACAGAGGGAGAGAAACAGGCGGCTGGAAACAGAGGGAGAGAAACAGGAGGCTGGAAACAGAGGGGCAGAAACAGGAGGCTGGAAACAGAGGGGCAGAAACAGGAGCCTGGAAACAGAGGGGCAGAAACAGGAGTCTGGAAACAGAGGGGGAGAAACAGGAGTCTGGAAACAGAGGGAGAGAAACAGGAGGCTGGAAACAGAGGGGCAGAAACAGGAGGCTGGAAACAGAGGGGGAGAAACAGGAGACTGGAAACAGAGGGTGAGAAACAGGAGTCTGGAAACAGATGCGGAGAAACAGGAGTCTGGAAACAGAGGGTGAGAAACAGGAGACTGGAAACAGAGGGTGAGAAAGAGGAGGCTGGAAACAGAGGGGCAGATTCAGGAGTCTGGAAACAGAGGGTGAGAAACAGGAGTCTGGAAACAGAGGGGCAGAAACAGGAGTCTGGAAACAGAGGGTGTGAAACGGGAGTCTGGAAACAGAGGGCGAGAAACAGGAGTCTGGAAACAGAGGGGCAGAAACAGGAGTCTGGAAATAGAGGGTGAGAAACAGGAGACTGGAAACAGAGGGGAAGAAACAGGAGTCTGGAAACAGAGGGGCAGATACAGGAGCCTGGAAGCAGAGGGTGAGAAACTGGAGTCAGGAAACAAAGGGTGAGAAAGAGGAGGCTGGAAACAGAGGGGCAGAGACAGGAGTCTGGAAACAGACGGTGAGAAACAGGTGTCTGGAAACAGAGGGGCAGAAACAGGAGTCTGGAAACAGAGGGGCAGAAACAGGAGTCTGGAAACAGAGGGGCAGAAACAGGAGTGTGGAAACAGAGGGGCAGAAACAGGAGTCTGGAAACAGAGGGTGAGAAACAGGAGTCTGGAAACAGAGGGGCAGAAACAGGAGTCTGGAAACAGAGGGGGAGAAACAGGAGTCTGGAAACAGAGCGGCAGAAACAGGAGTCTGAAAACTGAGGGGAGAAACAGGAGTCTGGAAACAGAGGGGGCGAAACAGGGGGCTGGAAACAGAGGGGCAAGAACAGGAGGCTGGAAACAGAGGGGGAGAAACAGGAGTCTGGAAACAGAGGGGCAGAAAGAGGAGTCTGGAAACTGAGTGGGAGAAACAGGAGTCTGGAAACAGAGGGAGAGAAACAGGAGGCTGGAAACAGAGGGGCAGAAACAGGAGGCTGGAAACAGAGGGGCAGAAACAGGAGACTGGAAACAGAGGGTGAGAAACAGGAGTCTGGAAACAGAGGGGGAGAAATAGGAGTCTGGAAACAGTGGGGGAGAAACAGGCGTCTGGAAACAGAGGGGCAGAAGCAGGAGTCTGGAAACAGAGGGGGAGAAACAGGAGTCTGGAAACAGAGGGGGAGAAACAGGAGTCTGGAAACAAAGGGGGAGAAACAGAAGTCTGGAAACAGATGGGGAGAAACAGGAGTCCGGAAACAGAGGTGGGGAAACAGGAGGCTGGAAACAGAGGGGCAGAAACAGGAGTCTGAAAACAGAGGAGGAGAAACAGGAGGCTGGAAACAGAGGGGCAGAAACAGGAGGCTGGAAACAGAGGGGGAGAAACAGGAGTCTGGAAACAGTGGGGGAGAAACAGGCGTCTGGAAACAGAGGGGCAGAAGCAGGAGTCTGGAAACAGAGGGGGAGAAACAGGAGTCTGGAAACAGAGGGGCAGAAACAGGAGTCTGAAAAAAGAGGAGGAGAAACAGGAGTCTGGAAACTGAGGGGGAGAAACAGGAGGCTGGAAACAGTGGAGGAGAAACAGGAGGCTGGAAACAGAGGGGCAGAAACAGGAGTCTGGAAACAGAGGGGCAGAAGCAGGAGTCTGGAAACAGAGGGGGAGAAACAGGAGTCTGGAAACAGAGGGGGAGAAACAGGAGGCTGGAAAGAGGGGGCAGAAACAAGAGGCTGGAAACAGAGGGGCAGAAACAGGAGTCTTGAAACAGAGGGGCAGAAACAGGAGTCTGGAAAAAGAGTGCGAGAAACAGGAGGCTGGAAACAGAGGGGCAGAATCAGGAGACTGGAAACAGAGGGGCAGAAACAGCAGACTGGAAACAATGGGGGGGAAACAGGAGTCTGGAAACAGAGGGGGAGAAACAGGAGTCTGGAAACAGAGGGGGAGAAACAGGAGTCTGGAAACAGAAGGGGAGAAACAGGAGTCTGGAAACAGATGCGGAGAAACAGGAGTCTGGAAGCAGAGGGTGAGAAACAGGAGACTGGAAACAGAGGGTGAGAAAGAGGAGGCTGGAAACAGAGGGGCAGATTCAGGAGACTGGAAACAGAGGGGCAGAAACAGGAGTCTGGAAACAGAGGGTGAGAATCAGATGTCTGGAAACAGAGAGGCAGAAACAGGAGTCTGGAATCAGAGGGGCAGAAACAGTAGAGTGGAAACAGAGGGGCAGAAACAGCAGTCCGGAAACAGAGGGTGAGAAACAGGAGTCTGGAAACAAAGGGGCAGAAACAGCAGTCTGGAAACAGAGGGGCAGAAACAGGAGTCTAGAAACAGAGGGTGAGAAACAGGAGTCTGGATACAGAGAGGCAGAAACAGGAGTCTCGAAACAGAGGGGGAGAAACAGGAGTCTGGAAACAGATAGGCAGAAACAGGAGGCTGGAAACAGTGGGTGAGAAACAGGAGTCTGGAAACAGAGGGGGAGAAACAGGAGGCTGGAAACAGAGGGGGAGAAACAGGAGGCTGGAAACAGAGGGGCAGAAACAGGAGTCTGGAAACAGAGGGGGAGAAACAGGAGTCTGGAAACAGAGGGAGAGAAACAGGCGTCTGGAAACAGAGGGGCAGAAACAGGAGTCTGGAAACAGAGTGGGGGAAGCAGGAGTCTGGAAACAGAGGGGGAGAAACAGGAGTCTGGAAACAGAGGGGGAGAAACAGGAGTCTGGAAACAGAAGGGGAGAAACAGGAGTCTGGAAACAGATGCGGAGAAACAGGAGTCAGGAAACAGAGGGGCAGAAACAGGTGTCTGAAAACAGAGGAGGAGAAACAGGAGTCTGGAAACTGAGGGGGAGAAACAGGAGGCTGGAAACAGTGGAGGAGAAACAGGAGGCTGGAAACAGAGGGGGAGAAACAGGAGTCTGGAAACAAAGGGAGAGAAACAGGAGGCTGGAAACAGAGGGGCAGAAACTGGAGGCTGGAAACAGAGGGGCAGAAACAGGAGACTGGAAACAGAGGGTGAGAAACAGGAGTCTGGAAACAGAGGGGGAGAAACAGGAGGCTGGAAAGAGGGGGCAGAAACAAGAGGCTGGAGACAGAGGGGCAGAAACAGGAGTCTGGAAACAGTCGGGCAGAAACAGGAGTCTGGAAACAGAGGGGCAGAAACAGGAGTCTGGAAAAAGAGTGCGAGAAACAGGAGGCTGGAAACAGAGGGGCAGAATCAGGAGAGTGGAAACAGAGGGGCAGAAACAGCAGACTGGAAACAGAGGGGGGGAAACAGGAGTCTGGAAACAGAGGGGGAGAAACAGGAGTCTGGAAACAGAGGGGGAGAAACAGGAGTCTGGAAACAGAAGGGGAGAAACAGGAATCTGGAAACAGATGCGGAGAAACAGGAGTCTGGAAGCAGAGGGTGAGAAACAGGAGACTGGAAACAGATGGTGAGAAAGAGGAGGCTGGAAACAGTGGGGCAGATTCAGGAGACAGGAAACAGAGGGGCAGAAACAGGAGTCTGGAAACAGAGGGTGACAATCAGATGTCTGGAAACAGAGAGGCAGAAACAGGAGTCTGGAATCAGAGGGGCAGAATCAGGAGACTGGAAACAGAGGGGCAGAAACAGCAGTCTGGAAACAGAGGGTGAGAAACAGGAGTCTGGAAACAGAGGGGCAGAAACAGCAGTCTGGAAACAGAGGGGCAGAAACAGGAGTCTAGAAACAGAGGGGGAGAAACAGGAGTCTGGAAACAGAGAGGCAGAAATAGGAGTCTCGAAACAGAGGGGGAGAAACAGGAGTCTGGAAACAGAGAGGCAGAAACAGGAGGCTGGAAACAGTGGGTGAGAAACAGGAGTCTGGAAACAGAGAGGCAGAAACAGGAGTCTGGAAACTGAGGGGGAGAAACAGGAGTCTGGAAACAGAGAGGCAGAAACAGGAGTCTGGAAACAGAGGGGGAGAAACAGGAGGCTGGAAACAGAGGGGGAGAAACAGGAGGCTGGAAACAGAGGGGCAGAAACAGGAGTCTGGAAACAGAGGGGCAGAAACAGGAGTCTGAAAACAGAGGAGGAGAAACAGGAGTCTGGAAACAGAAGGGGAGAAACAGGAGGCTGGAAACAGAGGAGGAGAAACAGGAGTCTGGAAACAGAGGGGCAGAAACAGGAGTCTGAAAACAGAGGAGGAGAAACAGGAGGCTGGAAACAGAGGGGCAGAAACAGGAGGCTGGAAACAGAGGGGAAGAAACAGGAGTCTGGAAACAGAGGGGCAGAAACAGGAGGCTGGAAACAGAGAGGCAGAAAGAGGAGGCTGGAAACAGAGGGGCAGAAACAGGAGTCTGGAAACAGAGGGGCAGAAACAGGAGTCTGGAAACAGAGGGGGAGAAACAGGAGTCTGGAAACAGAGGGAGAGAAACAGGAGGCTGGAAACAGAGCGGCAGAAACAGGAGGCTGGAAACAGAGGGGCAGGAGCAGGAGACTGGAAACAGAGGGTGAGAAACAGGAGTCTGGAAACAGACGGGCCGAAACAGGAGTCTGGAAACAGAGGGGGGGAAACAGGAGTCTGGAAACAGAGGGGGAGAAACAGGAGTCTGGAAACAGAGGGGGAGAAACAGGAGACTGGAAACAGAGGGTGAGAAAGAGGAGGCTGGAAACAGAGGGGCAGATTCAGGAGTCTGGAAACAGAGGGTGAGAAACAGGAGTCTGGAAACAGAGGGGCAGAAACAGGAGTCTGGAAACAGAGGGTGAGAAACAGGAGTCTGGAAACAGAGAGGCAGAAACAGGAGTCTGGAAACAGAGGGGCAGAAAAAGTAGAGTGGAAACAGAGGGGCAGAAACAGCAGTCTGGAAACAGAGGGTGAGAAACAGGAGTCTGGAAACAGAGGGGCAGAAACAGCAGTCTGGAAACAGAGGGGCAGAAACAGGAGTCTAGAAACAGAGGGTGAGAAACAGGAGTCTGGAAACAGAGCGGCAGAAACAGGAGCCTGGAAACAAAGGGGCAGAAACCGGAGTATGGAAACAGAGGCGAAGAAACAGGAGTTTGGAAACAGAGGGGCAGAAACAGGAGGCTGGAAACAGTGGGTGAGAATCAGGAGTCTGGAAACAGAGAGGCAGAAACAGAAGTCTCGAAACAGAGGGGGAGAAACATGAGTCTGGAAACAGAGAGGCAGAAACAGGAGGCTGGAAACAGTGGGTGAGAAACAGGAGACTGGAAACGGAGAGGCAGAAACAGGAGTCTGGAAACAGAGGGGGAGAAACAGGAGGCTGGAAACAGAGAGGGAGAAACAGGAGTCTGGAAACAGAGGGGGAGAAACAGGGGTCTGGAAACAGAGGGTGAGAAACAGGCGTCTGGAAACAGAGGGGCAGAAACAGGAGTCTGGAAACAGAGGGGCAGAAACAGGAGTCTGGAAACAGAGGGGCAGAATCAGGAGACTGGAAACAGAGGGGCAGAAACAGCAGACTGGAAACAGAGTGGGGGAAACAGGAGTCTGGAAACAGAGGGGGAGAAACAGGAGTCTGGAAACAGTGGGGGAGAAACAGGAGTCTGGAAACAGAAGGGGAGAAACAGGAGTCTGGAAACAGATGCGGAGAAACAGGAGTCTGGAAACAGAGGGTGAGAAACAGGAGACTGGAAACAGAGGGTGAGAAAGAGGAGGCTGGAAACAGAGGGGCAGATTCAGGAGACTGGAAACAGAGGGGCAGAAACAGGAGTCTGGAAACAGAGGGTGAGAAACAGGTGTCTGGAAACAGAGGGGCAGAAACAGCAGTCTGGAAACAGAGGGGCAGAAACAGGAGTCTGGAAAAAGAGGGGCAGAAACAGTAGAGTGGAAACAGAGGGGCAGAAACAGCAGTCTGGAAACAGAGGGTGAGAAACAGGAGTCTGGAAACAGAGGGGCAGAAACAGCAGTCTGGAAACAGAGGGGCAGAAACAGGAGTCTAGAATCAGAGGGTGAGAAACAGGAGTCTGGAAACAGAGCGGCAGAAACAGGAGCCTGGAAACAAAGGGGCAGAAACCGGAGTATGGAAACAGAGGCGAAGAAACAGGAGTTTGGAAACAGAGGGGCAGAATCAGGAGGCTGGAAACAGTGGGTGAGAAACAGGAGTCTGGAAACAGAGAGGCAGAAACAGGAGTCTCGAAACAGAGGGGGAGAAACAGGAGTCTGGAAACAGAGAGGCAGAAACAGGAGGCTGGAAACAGAGGGTGAGAAACAGGAGTCTGGAAACAGAGAGGCAGAAACAGGAGTCTGGAAACAGAGGGGGAGAAACAGGAGGCTGGATACAGAGGGGGTGAAACAGGAGGCTGGAAACAGAGGGGCAGAAACAGGAGTCTGGAAACAGAGGGGGAGAAACAGGAGTCTGGAAACAGAGGGTGAGAAACAGGAGGCTGGAAACAGAGGAGGAGAAACAGGAGTCTGGAAGCAGAGGGGCAGAAACAGGAGTCTGAAAACAGAGGAGGACAAACAGGAGGCTGGAAACAGAGGTGGAGAAACAGGAGGCTGGAAACAGAGGGGGAGAAACAGGAGTTTGGAAACAGAGGGGCAGAAACAGAAGGCTGGAAACAGAGAGGCAGAAAGAGGAGGCTGGAAACAGAGGGGCAGAAACAGGAGGCTGGAAACAGAGGGGCAGAAACAGGAGTCTGGAAACAGAGGGGGAGAAACAGGAGTCTGGAAACAGAGGGAGAGAAACAGGAGGCTGGAAACAGAGCGACAGAAACAGGAGGCTGGAAACAGAGGGGCAGAAGCAGGAGACTGGAAACAGAGGGTGAGAAACAGGAGTCTGGAATCAGACGGGCAGAAACAGGAGTCTGGAAACAGTGGGGGAGAAACAGGAGGCTGGAAACAGAGGGGCAGAAACAGGAGTCTGGAAACAGAGGGTGAGAAACAGGCGTCTGGAAACAGAGGGGCAGAAACAGGAGTCTGGAAACAGAGGGGCGGAAACAGGAGTCTGGAAACAGAGGGGGAGAAAAAGGAGTCTGGAAACAGAGGGAGAGAAACAGGAGTCTGGAAACAGATGGGGAGAAACAGGAGTCCGGAAACAGAGGTGGGGCAACAGGAGTCGGAAAAAGAGGGGCAGAAACAGGAGTCTGAAAACAGAGGAGGAGAAACAGGAGGCTGGAAACAGAGGGGCAGAAACAGGAGGCTGGAAACTGAGGGGGAGAAACAGGAGTCTGGAAACAGAGGGGCAGAAACAGGAGTCTGAAAACAGAGGAGGAGAAACAGGAGGCTGGAAACAGAGGGGCAGAAACAGGAGGCTGGAAACAGAGGGGGAGAAACAGGAGTCTGGAAACAGAGGGGCAGAAACAGGAGGCTGGAAACAGAGAGGCAGAAAGAGGAGGCTGGAAACAGAGGGGCAGAAACAGGAGTCTGGAAACAGAGGGGCAGAAACAGGAGTCTGGAAACAGAGGGGGAGAAACAGGAGTCTGGAAACAGAGGGAGAGAAACAGGAGGCTGGAAACAGAGCGGCAGAAACAGGAGGCTGGAAACAGAGGGGCAGAAGCAGTAGTCTGGAAACAGAGGGTGAGAAACAGGAGTCTGGAAACAGACGGGAAGAAACAGGAGTCTGGAAACAGAGGGGGGGAAACAGGAGTCTGGAAACAGAGGGGGAGAAACAGGAGTCTGGAAACAGAGGGGGAGAAACAGGAGTCTGGAAACAGAAGGGGAGAAACAGGAGTCTGGAAACAGATGCGGAGAAACAGGAGTCAGGAAACAGAGGGGCAGAAACAGGAGTCTGAAAACCGAGGAGGAGAAACAGGAGTCTGGAAACTGAGGGGGAGAAACAGGAGGCTGGAAACAGTGGAGGAGAAACAGGAGGCTGGAAACAGAGGGGCAGAAACAGGAGTCTGAAAACAGAGGAGGAGAAACAGGAGGCTGGAAACAGAGGGGCAGAAACAGGAGGCTGGAAACAGAGAGGCAGAAAGTGGAGGCTGGAAACAGAGGGGCAGAAACAGGAGTCTGGAAACAGAGGGGCAGAAACAGGAGTCTGGAAACAGAGGGGGAGAAACTGGAGTCTGGAAACAGAGGGAGAGAAACAGGAGGCTGGAAACAGAGGGGCAGAAACAGGAGGCTGGAAACAGAGGGGCAGAAACAGGAGACTGGAAACAGAGGGTGAGAAACAGGAGTCTGGAAACAGAGGGGGAGAAATAGGAGTCTGGAAACAGAGGGGGAGAAACAGGAGTCTGCAAACAGAGGGGCAGAAGCAGGAGTCTGGAAACAGAGAAGGAGAAACAGGAGTCTGGAAACAGTGGGGCAGAAACAGGAGTCTGGAAACTGAGGGGCAGAAACAGGAGTCTGGAAAAAGAGTGCGAGAAACAGGAGGCTGGAAACAGAGGGGCAGAATCAGGAGACTGGAAACAGAGGGGCAGGAACAGCAGACTGGAATCAGAGGGGGGGAAACAGGAGTCTGGAAACAGAGGGGGAGAAACAGGAGTCTGGAAACAGAGGGGGAGAAACAGGAGTCTGGAAACAGAAGGGGAGAAACCGGAGTCTGGAAACATATGCGGAGAAACAGGAGTCTGGAAGCAGAGGGTGAGAAACAGGAGACTGGAAACAGAGGGTGAGAAAGAGGAGGCTGGAAACAGAGGGGCAGATTCAGGAGACTGGAAACAGAGGGGCAGAAACAGGAGTCTGGAAACAGAGGGTGAGAATCAGATGTCTGGGAACAGAGAGGCAGAAACAGGAGTCTGGAATCAGAGGGGCAGAAACAGTAGAGTGGAAACAGAGGGGCAGAAACAGGAGTCTGGAAACAGAGGGGGAGAAACAGGAGTCTGGAAACAGAGGGTGAGAAACAGGCGTCTGGAAACAGAGGGGCAGAAACAGGAGTCTGGAAACAGAGTGGGGGAAGCAGGAGTCTGGAAACAGAGGGGGAGAAACAGGAGTCTGGAAACAGAGGGGGAGAAACAGGAGTCTGGAAACAGTAGGGGAGAAACAGGAGTCTGGAAACAGATGCGGAGAAACAGGAGTCTGGAAACAGAGGGGCAGAAACAGGAGTCTGAAAACAGAGGAGGAGAAACAGGAGGCTGGAAACAGAGGGGCAGAAACAGGAGGCTGGAAACAGAGAGGCAAAAAGAGGAGGCTGGAAACAGAGGGGCAGAAACAGGAGTCTGGAAACAGAGGGGCAGAAACAGGAGTCTGGAAACAGAGGGGGAGAAACATGAGTCTGGAAACAAAGGGAGAGAAACAGGAGGCTGGAAACAGAGGGGCAGAAACAGGAGGCTGGAAACAGAGGGGCAGAAACAGGAGACTGGAAACAGAGGGTGAGAAACAGTAGTCTGGAAAGAGGGGGAGAAATAGGAGTCTGGAAACAGAGGGGGAGAAACAGGAGTCTGGAATCAGAGGGGCAGAAGCAGGAGTCTGGATACAGAGGGGGAGAAACAGGAGTCTGGAAACAGAGGGGGAGAAACAGGAGGCTGGAAAGAGGGGGCAGAAACAAGAGGCTGGAAACAGAGGGGCAGAAACAGGAGTCTGGAAACAGTCGGGCAGAAACAGGAGTCTGGAAACAGAGGGGCAGAAACAGGAGTCTGGAAAAAGAGTGCGAGAAACAGGAGGCTGGTAACAGAGGGGCAGAATCAGGAGACTGGAAACAGAGGGGCAGAAACAGCAGACTGGAAACAGAGGCGGGGAAACAGGAGTCTGTAAACAGAGGGGGAGAAACAGGAGTCTGGAAACAGAGGGGGAGAAACAGGAGTCTGGAAACAGAAGGGAGAAACAGGAGTCTGGAAACAGATGCGGAGAAACAGGAGTCTGGAAGCAGAGGGTGAGAAACAGGAGACTGGAAACAGAGGGTGAGAAAGAGGAGGCTGGAAACAGAGGGGCAGATTCAGGAGACTGGAAACAGAGGGGCAGAAACAGGAGTCTGGAAACAGAGGGTGACAATCAGATGTCTGGAAACAGAGAGGCAGAAACAGGAGTCTGGAATCAGAGGGGCAGAATCAGGAGACCGGAAACAGAGGGGCAGAAACAGCAGTCTGGAAACAGAGGGTGAGAAACAGGAGTCTGGAAACAGAGGGGCAGGAACAGCAGTCTGGAAACAGAGGGGCAGAAACAGGAGTCTAGAAACAGAGGGGGAGAAACAGGAGTCCGGAAACAGAGAGGCAGAAATAGGAGTCTCGAAACAGAGGGGGAGAAACAGGAGTCTGGAAACAGAGAGGCAGAAACAGGAGGCTGGAAACAGTGGGTGAGAAACAGGAGTCTGGAAACAGAGAGGCAGAAACAGGAGTCTGGAAACAGAGGGGGAGAAACAGGAGGCTGGAAACAGAGGGGGAGAAACAGGAGGCTGGAAACAGAGGGGCAGAAACAGGAGTCTGGAAACAGAGGGACAGAAACAGGAGTCTGAAAACAGAGGAGGAGAAACAGGAGTCTGGAAACAGAAGGGGAGAAACAGGAGGCTGGAAACAGAGGAGGAGAAACAGGAGTCTGGAATCAGAGGGTCAGAAACAGGAGTCTGAAAACAGAGGAGGAGAAACAGGAGGCAGGAAACAGAGGGGCAGAAACAGGAGGCTGGAAACAGAGGGGAAGAAACAGGAGTCTGGAAACAGAGGGGCAGAAACAGGAGGCTGGAAACAGAGAGGCAGAAAGAGGAGGCTGGAAACAGAGGGGCAGAAACACGAGTCTGGAAAGAGAGGGGCAGAAACAGGAGTCTGGAAACAGAGGGGGAGAAACAGGAGTCTGGAAACAGAGGGAGAGAAACAGGAGGCTGGAAACAGAGCGGCAGAAACAGGAGGCTGGAAACAGAGGGGCAGGAGCAGGAGACTGGAAACAGAGGGTGAGAAACCGGAGTCTGGAAACAGACGGGCAGAAACAGGAGTCTGGAAACAGAGGGGGGGAAACAGGAGTCTGGAAACAGGGGGGGAGAAACAGGAGTCTGGAAACAGAGGGGGAGAAACAGGAGACTGGAAACAGAGGGTGAGAAAGAGGAGGCTGGAAACAGAGGGGCAGATTCAGGAGTCTGGAAACAGAGGGTGAGAAACAGGAGTCTGGAAACAGAGGGGCAGAAACAGGAGTCTGGAAACAGAGGGTGAGAAACAGGAGTCTGGAAACAGAGAGGCAGAAACAGGAGTCTGGAAACAGAGGGGCAGAAAAAGTAGTGTGGAAACAGGGGGGCAGAAACAGCAGTCTGGAAACAGAGGGTGAGAAACAGGAGTCTGGAAACAGAGGGGCAGAAACGGCAGTCTGGAAACAGAGGGGCAGAAACAGGAGTCTAGAAACAGAGGGTGAGAAACAGGAGTCTGGAAACAGAGCGGCAGAAACAGGAGCCTGGAAACAAAGGGGCAGAAACCGGAGTATGGAAACAGAGGCGAAGAAACAGGAGTTTGGAAACAGAGGGGCAGAAACAGGAGGCTGGAAACAATGGGTGAGAAACAGGAGTCTGGAAACAGAGATGCAGAAACAGGAGTCTCGAAACAGAGGGGGAGAAACATGAGTCTGGAAACAGAGAGGCAGAAACAGGAGGCTGGAAACAGTGGGTGAGAAACAGGAGTCTGGAAACAGAGAGGCAGAAACAGGAGTCTGGAAACAGAGGGGGAGAAACAGGAGGCTGGAAACAGAGGGGGAGAAACAGGAGGCTGGAAACAGAGGGGCAGAAACAGGAGTCTGGAAACAGAGGGGGAGAAACAGGGGTCTGGAAACAGAGGGTGAGAAACAGGCGTCTGGAAACAGAGGGGCAGAAACAGGAGTCTGGAAACAGAGGGGCAGAAACAGGAGTCTGGAAACAGAGGGGGAGAAACAGGAGGCTGGAAAAAGAGGGCGAGAAACAGGAGGCTGGAAACAGAGGGGCAGAATCAAGAGACTGGAAACAGAGGGGCAGAAACAGCAGACTGGAAACAGAGTGGGGGAAACAGGAGTCTGGAAACAGAGGGGGAGAAACAGGAGTCTGGAAACAGTGGGGGAGAAACAGGAGTCTGGAAACAGAAGGGGAGAAACAGGAGTCTGGAAACAGATGCGGAGAAACAGGAGTCTGGAAACAGAGGGTGAGAAACAGGAGACTGGAAACAGAGGGTGAGAAAGAGGAGGCTGGAAACAGAGGGGCAGATTCAGGAGACTGGAAACAGAGGGGCAGAAACAGGAGTCTGGAAACAGAGGGTGAGAAACAGGTGTCTGGAAACAGAGAGGCAGAAACAGGAGTCTGGAAAAAGAGGGGCAGAAACAGTAGAGTGGAAACAGAGGGGCAGAAACTGCAGTCTGGAAACAGAGGGTGAGAAACAGGAGTCTGGAAACAGAGGGGCAGAAACAGCAGTCTGGAAACAGAGGGGCAGAAACAGGAGTCTAGAATCAGAGGGTGAGAAACAGGAGTCTGGAAACAGAGCGGCAGAAACAGGAGCCTGGTAACAAAGGGGCAGAAACCGGAGTATGGAAACAGAGGCGAAGAAACAGGAGTTTGGAAACAGAGGGGCAGAATCAGGAGGCTGGAAACAGTGGGTGAGCAACAGGAGTCTGGAAACAGAGAGGCAGAAACAGGAGGCTGGAAACAGAGGGGGAGAAACAGGAGTCTGGAAACAGAGAGGCAGAAACAGGAGTCTGGAAACAGAGGGGGAGAAACAGGAGGCTGGAAACAGAGGGGGAGAAACAGGAGGCTGGAAACAGAGGGGCAGAAACAGGAGTCTGGAAACAGAGGGGGAGAAACAGGAGTCTGGAAACAGAGGGTGAGAAACAGGAGGCTGGAAACAGAGGAGGAGAAACAGGAGTCTGGAAACAGAGGGGCAGAAACAGGAGTCTGAAAACAGAGGAGGACAAACAGGAGGCTGGAAACAGAGGCGCAGAAACAGGAGGCTGGAAACAGAGGGGGAGAAACAGGAGTTTGGAAACAGAGGGGCAGAAACAGGAGGCTGGAAACAGAGGGGGAGAAACAGGAGTCTGGAAACAGAGGGGCAGAAACAGGAGGCTGGAAACAGAGAGGCAGAAAGAGGAGGCTGGAAACAGAGGGGCAGAAACAGGAGTCTGGAAACAGAGGGGCAGAAACAGGAGTCTGGAAACAGAGGGGGAGAAACAGGAGTCTGGAAACAGAGGGAGAGAAACAGGAGGCTGGAAACAGAGCGGCAGAAACAGGAGGCTGGAAACAGAGGGGCAGAAGCAGGAGTCTGGAAACAGAGGGTGAGAAACAGGAGTCTGGAAACAGACGGGCAGAAACAGGAGTCTGGAAACAGAGGGGGGGAAACAGGAGTCTGGAAACAGAGGGGGAGAAACAGGAGTCTGGAAACAGAGGGGGAGAAACAGGAGTCTGGAAACAGAAGGGGAGAAACAGGAGTCTGGAAACAGATGCGGAGAAACAGGAGTCAGGAAACAGTGGGGCAGAAACAGGAGTCTGAAAACCGAGGAGGAGAAACAGGAGTCTGGAAACTGAGGGGGATAAACAGGAGGCTGGAAACAGTGGAGGAGAAACAGGAGGCTGGAAACAGAGGGGCAGAAACAGGAGTCTGAAAAAAGAGGAGGAGAAACAGGAGGCTGGAAACAGAGGGGCAGAAACAGGAGGCTGGAAACAGAGAGGCAGAAAGAGGAGGCTGGAAACAGAGGGGCAGAAACAGGAGTCTGGAAACAGAGGGGCAGAAACAGGAGTCTGGAAACAGAGGGGGAGAAACAGGAGTCTGGAAACAGAGGGAGAGAAACAGGAGGTTGGAAACAGAGGGGCAGAAACAGGAGGCTGGAAACAGAGGGGCAGAAACAGAAGACTGGAAACAGAGGGTGAGAAACAGGAGTCTGGAAACAGAGGGGGAGAAATAGGAGTCTGGAAACAGAGGGGGAGAAACAGGAGTCTGGAAACAGAGGGGCAGAAGCAGGAGTCTGGAAACAGAGGGGGAGAAACAGGAGTCTGGAAACAGAGGGGGAGAAACAGGAGGCTTGAAAGAGGGGGCAGAAACAAGAGGCTGGAAACAGAGGGGCAGAAACAGGAGTCTGGAAACAGTGGGGCAGAAACAGGAGTCTGGAAACAGAGGGGCAGAAACAGGAGTCTGGAAAAAGAGTGCGAGAAACAGGAGGCTGGAAACAGAGGGGCAGAATCAGGAGACAGGAAACAGAGGGGCAGAAACAGCAGACTGGAAACAGAGGGGGGGAAACAGGAGTCTGGAAACAGAGGGGGAGAAACAGGAGTCTGGAAACAGAGGGGGACAAACAGGAGTCTGGAAACTGAGGGGGAGAAACAGGAGTCTGGAAACAGATGCGGAGAAACAGGAGTCTGGAAGCAGAGGGTGAGAAACAGGAGACTGGAAACAGAAGGTGAGAAAGAGGAGGCTGGAAACAGAGGGGCAGATTCAGGAGACTGGAAACAGAGGGGCAGAAACAGGAGTCTGGAAACAGAGGGTGAGAAACAGATGTCTGGAAACAGAGAGGCAGAAACAGGAGTCTGGAATCAGAGGGGCAGAAACAGTAGAGTGGAAACAGAGGGGCAGAAACAGCAGTCTGGAAACAGAGGGTGAGAAACAGGAGTCTGGAAACAGAGGGGCAGAAACAGCAGTCTGGGAACAGAGGGGCAGAAACAGGAGTCTAGAAACAGAGGGGGAGAAACAGGAGTCTGGAAACAGAGAGGCAGAAACAGGAGTCTCTAAACAGAGGGGGAGAAACATGAGTCTGGAAACAGAGAGGCAGAAACAGGAGGCTGGAAACAGTGGGTGAGAAACAGGAGTCTGGAAACAGAGAGGCAGAAACAGGAGTCTGGAAACAGAGGGGGAGAAACAGGAGGCTGGAAACAGAGGGGGAGAAACAGGAGGCTGGAAACAGAGGGGCAGAAACAGGAGTCTGGAAACAGAGGGGGAGAAACAGGAGTCTGGAAACAGAGGGTGAGAAACAGGCGTCTGGAAACAGAGGGGCAGAAACAGGAGTCTGGAAACAGAGGGGCAGAAACAGGAGTCTGGACACAGAGGGGGAGAAACAGGAGGTTGGAAAAAGAGGGCGAGAAACAGGAGGCTGGAAACAGAGGGGCAGAATCAGGAGACTGGAAACAGAGGGGCAGAAACAGCAGACTGGAAACAGAGGGGGGGAAACAGGAGTCTGGAAACAGAGGGGCAGAAACAGCAGTCTGGAAACAGAGGGGGAGAAACAGGAGTCTGGAAACAGAGGGGGAGAAACAGGAGGCTTGAAAGAGGGGGCAGAAACAAGAGGCTGGAAACAGAGGGGCAGAAACAGGAGTCTGGAAACAGTGGGGCAGAAACAGGAGTCTGGAAACAGAGAGGCAGAAACAGGAGTCTCTAAACAGAGGGGTTGAAACATGAGTCTGGAAACAGAGAGGCAGAAACAGGAGGCTGGAAACAGAGGGGGAGAAACAGGAGTCTGGAAACAGAGGGGGACAAACAGGAGTCTGGAAACTGAGGGGGAGAAACAGGAGTCTGGAAACAGATGCGGAGAAACAGGAGTCTGGAAGCAGAGGGTGAGAAACAGGAGACTGGAAACAGAAGGTGAGATAGAGGAGGCTGGAAACAGAGGGGCAGATTCAGGAGACTGGAAACAGAGGGGCAGAAACAGGAGTCTGGAAACAGAGGGTGAGAAACAGATGTCTGGAAACAGAGAGGCAGAAACAGGAGTCTGGAATCAGAGGGGCAGAAACAGTAGAGTGGAAACAGAGGGGCAGAAACAGCAGTCTGGAAACAGAGGGTGAGAAACAGGAGTCTGGAAACAGAGGGGCAGAAACAGCAGTCTGGAAACAGAGGGGCAGAAACAGGAGTCTAGAAACAGAGGGGGAGAAACAGGAGTCTGGAAACAGAGAGGCAGAAACAGGAGTC
Organism: Carcharhinus amblyrhynchos; assembly: GCF_965287045.1. NCBI lineage: Eukaryota > Metazoa > Chordata > Chondrichthyes > Carcharhiniformes > Carcharhinidae > Carcharhinus > Carcharhinus amblyrhynchos. Next base: position 147,023 of record NW_027650152.1, read on the forward strand.
TCTAAACAGAGGGGGAGAAACATGAGTCTGGAAACAGAGAGGCAGAAACAGGAGGCTGGAAACAGTGGGTGAGAAACAGGAGTCTGGAAACAGAGAGGCAGAAACAGGAGTCTGGAAACAGAGGGGGAGAAACAGGAGGCTGGAAACAGAGGGGGAGAAACAGGAGGCTGGAAACAGAGGGCAGAGGGGAGAACAGGAGTCTGGAAACAGAGGGTGAGAAACAGGCGTCTGGAAACAGAGGGGCAGAAACAGGAGTCTGGAAACAGAGGGGCAGAAACAGGAGTCTGGACACAGAGGGGGAGAAACAGGAGGTTGGAAAAAGAGGGCGAGAAACAGGAGGCTGGAACAGAGGGGCAGAATCAGGAGACTGGAAACAGAGGGCAGAAACAGCAGACTGGAAACAGAGGGGGGAAACAGGAGTCTGGAAACAGAGGGGCAGAAACAGCAGTCTGGAAACAGAGGGGCAGAAACAGGAGTCTAGAATCAGAGGGTGAGAAACAGGAGTCTGGAACCACAGCGGCAGAAACAGGAGCCTGGAAACAAAGGGGCAGAAACAGGAGTCTCGAAACAGAGGGAAGAAACAGGAGTCTGGAAACAGAGAGGCAGAAACAGGAGTCTCGAAACAGAGGGGGAGAAACTGGAGTCTGGAAACAGAGAGGCAGAAACAGGAGGCTGGAAACAGTGGGTGAGAAACAGGAGTCTGGAAACAGAGAGGCAGAAACAGGATTCTTGAAACAGAGGGGGAGAATCAGGAGTCTGGAAACAGAGAGGCAGAAACAGGAGTCTCGAAACAGAGGGGGAGAAACTGGAGTCTGGAAACAGAGAGGCAGAAACAGGAGGCTGGAAACAGTGGGTGAGAAAAAGGAGTCTGGAAACGGAGAGGCAGAAACAGGAGTCTTGAAACAGAGGGGGAGAAACAGGAGGCTGGAACAGAGGGGGAGAAACAGGAGGCTGGAAACAGAGGGGCAGAATCAGCAGTCTGGAAACAGCGGGGAGAAACAGGAGTCTGGAAACAGAGGGTGAGAACAGGCGTCTGGAAGCAGAGGGGCAGAAACAGGAGTCTGGAAACAGAGGGGCAGAACAGGAGTCTGGAAACAGAGGGGGAGAACAGGAGTCTGGAAACAGAGGGAGAGAAACAGGAGGCTGGAGACAGATGGGAGAAACAGGAGTCCGGAAACAAAGGTGGGGAAACAGGAGTCGGAAAAAGAGGGGCAGAAACAGGAGTGTGAAAACAGAGGAGGAGAAACAGGAGTGTGGAAACTGAGGGGGAGAAACAGGAGGCTGGAAACAGAGGAGGAGAAACAGGAGTCTGGAAACAGAGGGGCAGAAACAGGAGTCTGAAAACAGAGGAGGAGAAACAGGAGGCTGGAAACAGAGGGCAGAAACAGGAGGCTGGAAACATAGGGGGAGAAACAGGAGTCTGGAAACAGAGGGGCAGAAACAGGAGGCTGGAAACAGAGAGGCAGAAAGAGGAGGCTGGAAACAGAGGGGCAGAAACAGGAGTCTGGAAACAGAGGGACAGAAACAGGAGTCTGGAAACAGAGGGGGAGAAACAGGAGTCTGGAAACAGAGGGAGAGAAACAGAGGCTGGAAACAGAGCGGCAGAAACAGGAGGCTGGAAACAGAGGGGCAGAAGCAGGAGACTGGAAACAGAGGGTGAGAAACAGGAGTCTGGAAACAGACGGGCAGAAACAGGAGTCTGGAAACAGAGGGGGGGAAACAGGAGTCTGGAAACAGAGGGGGAGAACCAGGAGTCTGGAAACAGAGGGGGAGAAACAGGAGTCTGGAACAGAAGGGGAGAAACAGGAGTCTGGAAACAGATGCGGAGAAACAGGAGTCAGTAAACAGAGGGGCAGAAACAGGAGTCTGAAAACAGAGGAGGTGAAACAGGAGTCTGGAAACTGAGGGGGAGAAACAGGTGGCTGGAAACAGTGGTGGAGAAACAGGAGGCTGGAAACAGAGGGGCAGAAACAGGAGTCTGAAAACAGAGGAGGAGAAACAGGAGGCTGGAAACAGAGGGGCAGAAACAGGAGGCTGGAAACAGAGGGGGAGAAACAGGAGTCTGGAAACAGAGGGGCAGGAACAGGAGGCTGGAAAAGAGAGGCAGAAAGAGGAGGCTGGAAACAGAGGGGCAGAAACAGGAGTCTGGAAACAGAGGGGCAGAAACAGGAGTCTGGAAACAGAGGGGAGAAACAGGAGTCTGGAAACAGAGGGAGAGAAACAGGAGGCTGGAAACAGAGGGGCAGAAACAGGAGGCTGGAAACAGAGGGGCAGAAACAGGAGACTGGAAACAGAGGGTGAGAAACAGGAGTCTGGAAACAGAGGGGGAGAAATAGGAGTCTGGAAACAGAGGGGGAGAAACAGGAGTCTGGGAAACAGAGGGGCAGAAGCAGGAGTCTGGAAACAGAGGGGGAGAAACAGGAGTCTGGAAACAGAGGGGGAGAAACAGGAGGCTGGAAAGAGGGGGCAGAAACAAGAGGCTGGAAACAGAGGGGCAGAAACAGGAGTCTGGAAACAGTGGGGCAGAAACAGGAGTCTGGAAACAGAGGGGCAGAAACAGGAGTCTGGAAAAAGAGTGCGAGAAACAGGAGGCTGGAAACAGAGGGGCAGAATCAGGAGACTGAAACAGAGGGGCAGAAACAGCAGACTGGAAACAGAGGGGGGGAACAGGAGTCTGGAAACAGAGGGGGAGTAACAGGAGTCTGGAAACAGAGGGGAGAAACAGGAGTCTGAAACAGAAGGGGAGAAACAGGAGTCTGGAAACAGAAGGTGAGAAACAGGAGACTGGAAACAGAGGGTGAGAAAGAGGAGGCTGGAAACAGAGGGGCAGATTCAGGAGTCTGGAAACAGAGGGTGAGAAACAGGAGTCTGGAAACAGAGGGCAGAAACAGGAGTCTGGAAACAGATGGTGAGAAACAGGAGTCTGGAAACAGAGAGGCAGAAACAGGAGTCTGGAAACAGAGGGGCAGAAAAGTAGTGTGGAAACAGGGGGGCAGGAAACAGCAGTCTGGTAACAGAGGGTGAGAAACAGGAGTCTGGAAACAGAGGGGCAGAAACAGCAGTCTGGAAACAGAGTGGCAGAAACAGGAGTCTAGAAACAGAGGGTGAGAAACAGGAGTCTGGAAACAGAGCGGCAGAAACAGGAGCCTGGAAACAAAGGGGCAGAAACCGGAGTATGGAAACAGAGGCGAAGAAACAGGAGTTTGGAAACAGAGGGGCAGAAACAGGAGGCTGGAAACAGTGGGTGAGAAACAGGAGTCTGGAAACAGAGAGGCAGAAACAGGAGTCTCTAAACAGAGGGGGAGAAACATGAGTCTGGAAACAGAGAGGCAGAAACAGGAGGCTGGAAACAGTGGGTGAGAAACAGGAGTCTGGAAACAGAGAGGCAGAAAAAGGAGTCTGGAAACAGAGGGGAGAAACAGGAGGCTGGAAACAGAGGGGAGAAACAGGAGGCTGGAAACAGAGGGGCAGAACAGGAGTCTGGAAACAGAGGGGGAGAAACAGGAGTCTGGAAACAGAGGGTGAGATACAGGCGTCTGGAAACAGAGGGGCAGAAACAGGAGTCTGGAAACAGAGGGGCAGAACAGGAGTCTGGAAACAGAGGGGAGAAACAGGAGGCTGGAAAAAGAGGGCGAGAAACAGGAGGCTGGAAACAGAGGGGCAGAATCAGGAGACTGGAAACAGAGCGGCAGAAACAGCAGACTGGAAACAGAGGGGGGGAAACAGGAGTCTGGAAACAGAGGGGCAGAAACAGCAGTCTGGAAACAGAGGGGCAGAAACAGGAGTCTAGAATCAGAGGGTGAGAAACAGGAGTCTGGAAACACAGCGGCAGAAACAGGAGCCTGGAAACAAAGGGGCAGAAACAGGAGTCTCGAAACAGAGGGGGAGAAACAGGAGTCTGGAAACAGAGAGGCAGAAACAGGAGTCTCGAAACAGAGGGGGAGAAACTGGAGTCTGGAAACAGAGAGGCAGAAACAGGAGGCTGGAAACAGTGGGTGAGAACAGGAGTCTGGAAACAGAGAGGCAGAAACAGGAGTCTTGAAACAGAGGGGGAGATCAGGAGTCTGGAAACAGAGGGGGAGAAACAGGAGGCTGGAAACAGAGGGGCAGAATCAGCAATCTGGAAACAGAGGGGAGAAACAGGAGTCTGGAAACAGAGGGTGAGAAACAGGCGTCTGGAAGCAGAGGGGCAGAAACAGGAGTCTGGAAACAGAGGGGCAGAAACAGGAGTCTGGAAACAGAGGGGGAGAAACAGGAGTCTGGAAACAGAGGGAGAGAAACAGGAGGCTGGAAACAGAGGGGGAGAAACAGGAGTCTGGAAACAGAGGGGAGAAACAGGAGTCTGGAAACACATGGGGAGAAACAGGAGTCGGAAACAGAGGTGGGGAAACAGGAGTCTGGAAACAGAGGGGCAGAAACAGGAGTCTGAAAACAGAGGAGGAGAAACAGGAGTCTGGAAACTGGAGGGGGAGAAAACAGGAGGCTGGAAACAGAGGAGGAGAAACAGGAGTCTGGAAACAGAGGGGCAGAAACAGGAGTCTGAAAACAGAGGAGGAGAAACAGGAGGCTGGAAACAGAGGGGCAGAAACAGGAGGCTGGAAACAGAGGGGGAGAAACAGGAGTCTGGAAACAGAGGGGCAGAAACAGGAGGCTGGAAACAGAGAGGCAGAAAGTGGAGGCTGGAAACAGAGGGGCAGAAACAGGAGTCTGGAAACAGAGGGGCAGAAACAGGAGTCTGGGAAACAGAGGGAGAGAAACAGGAGGCTGGGAAACAGAGGGGCAGAAACAGGAGGCTGGAAACAGAGAGGCAGAAAGTGGAGGCTGGAAACAGAGGGGCAGAAACAGGAGTCTGGAAACAGAGGGGCAGAAACAGGAGTCTGGAAACAGAGGGAGAGAAACAGGAGGCTGGAAACAGAGGGGCAGAAACAGGAGTCTGGAAACAGAGGGACAGAAACAGGAGTCTGGAAACAGAGGGGGAGAAACAGGAGTCTGGAAACAGAGGGAGAGAAACAGGAGGCTGGAAAACAGAGCGGCAGAAACAGGAGGCTGGAAACAGAGGGGCAGAAGCAGGAGACTGGAAACAGAGGGTGAGAAACAGGAGTCTGGAAACAGACGGGCAGAAACAGGAGTCTGGAAAACAGAGGGGGGGAAACAGGAGTCTGGAAACAGAGGGGGAGAAACAAGGAGTCTGGAAACAGAGGGGGAGAAACAGGAGTCTGGAAACAGAAGGGGAGAAACAGGAGTCTGGAAACAGATGCGGAGAAACAGGAGTCAGTAAACAGAGGGGCAGAAACAGGAGTCTGAAAACAGAGGAGGTGAAACAGGAGTCTGGAAACTGAGGGGGAGAAACAGGTGGCTGGAAACAGTGGTGGAGAAACAGGAGGCTGGAAACAGAGGGGCAGAAACAGGAGTCTGAAAACAGAGGAGGAGAAACAGGAGGCTGGAAACAGAGGGGCAGAAACAGGAGGCTGGAAACAGAGGGGAGAAACAGGAGTCTGGAAACAGAGGGGCAGGAACAGGAGGCTGGAAAAGAGAGGCAGAAAGAGGAGGCTGGAAACAGAGGGGCAGAAACAGGAGTCTGGAAACAGAGGGGCAGAAACAGGAGTCTGGAAACAGAGGGGGAGAAACAGGAGTCTGGAAACAGAGGGAGAGAAACAGGAGGCTGGAGAACAGAGGGGCAGAACCGGAGGCTGGAAACAGAGGGGCAGAAACAGGAGACTGGAAACAGAGGGTGAGAAACAGGAGTCTGGAAACAGAGGGGAGAAATAGGAGTCTGGAAACAGAGGGGGAGAAACAGGAGTCTGGAAACAGAGGGGCAGAAGCAGGAGTCTGGAACAGAGGGGGAGAAACAGGAGTCTGGAAACAGAGGGGGAGAAACAGGAGGCTGGAAAGAGGGGGCAGAAACAAGAGGCTGGAAACAGAGGGGCAGAAACAGGAGTCTGGAAACAGTGGGGCAGAAACAGAGTCTGGAAACAGAG